>NW_005179134.1:0-113825 GCF_000350225.1 Chondrus crispus | reverse complement strand
CCGCCATGCGGCGGCCGGCACGGAGGGCGGGGGGTGCGCGAGGCGTGCGAGGCGGGGTGCTCCTGTAGCCGACCGCCACGGCCCCGCGCACACTGTCGCCTTTGGGCTGCGCCCCATTTTGCAAGCGCGGCGCGCCCTGCAGTTGTAACCTGCAAAAAGCATTTAATCAGTTCGACGAGCTCCACTGCGGGCTGCGCATTGAGCGGAAGCTGCATGTAATCTATCCAGAGCGCTTTTTATCGTAGAAGCGCGCACCCTGCTCCTAAACTTAGTTATGCTATTTCCATTTCCTCGTGGGGCCCGTAGACATTTGAGATAAGCGCGCGATTTGACGACAGCTGTACCACGACCACCACGATCGTGCAAAGGCACAATGGAGGACTCATAAAGACTGAGTCCCCGCTCCAAATCCGCACCCTTGTCGCCAAACTGAAAAAGTATCTCGCAGAAGGCTTCTGTAAGTGCCTTGTATTTAGAATGCGCGGTCGCCCATTTGCGCAGCCGATTTTTCTCCGACGTTGTATAATCTATCAAAGGCTTCTTTGTATAGATTGTCTTAAAAAAGTATGACAAAATCACGTCTGCCATACTGGGTATCCCTGTGGGAGCAGGGAGCTGCTCTTGATCAACGCGCGAACGCCGCCCGCTCGAATTCTCTAGCTTTGTCTGCTGAAAATCATTTTTCACCGGCGCTGTATTGTTTCTGCCGGAGCTTTGGGAGGGATCGCGGTAACCAACTTCGAGTACCGCTGCCGGCTGCAGCGCCTGTCGACGACCAGAAAACCTGGCGTTCACGGGTGGGGGGATTGGCTGTCTATCGACGACCAAACGTTCTGCAAGTGGTTACGTTGAACGCGGAATTGAACGTTAGTACAGTAGTTTACATTCACAGGCACTTGTAGACGGACGCATTCAAACGCGTTCGCGTGCAAACAGCATAACAACCGACGTACCATGCGGTGTACCGACATGAAAAAAGTTATTCGTAATTGACTGCGACGGCCCTGTGCGCCATGAAGATCCACCAGCCCTTTCAATATTTGCCTGTGTGTTCAGCACAGGCCTTGACATGAAACCAAACGCGTTGCGAGTAGGAGGAATCCATATATTGCCCCCTGGTGGACTAGCCATGAATTCCAACTCGTGTTCAGCTAGCTCCGACTGACCGCCAGCCAGGCCTCTGGCACAGCACTCCAGCTTGAAAGCTGCCTCAAGAATGACTGCCGCTCGCATCATGGAGCTTTGATTGCGACGTACGTCTCTCTTGTGGTCCAGCACTTCTGCTGGAATTGCCCGTTGTTGTGCTTGTGCCGTTCGGGTTCCTACCTTTGATGCGAGAGCCTCTACAGCCGTGGCCTCCAGCAGAGCGTCAGCAGCTGCGAGCGCTGCTGAAGGTGCAGTAATTTTCGCCGCGACTGGCTTCGTGAGAGCTTCGGGGACTGGCGCCTTATTGACTACACTCGTCGGTTCGTTGGCGGTGGTGGTCATGAAGGCGCTCTCTGCACCGGGCGCAGTGGTGCTGGCAGAGCGGGGGGCAGACAACATTGACATTGTCAATTGTTGGTTGAGGAAGCTGTCCGTGGACATACGGGAGGGGCGAAAGGGAAACGGCGGGTGCGTTATGGTACTGGACGGTTGGGGTTATGACGTATTTTATAGGAATTGATAGCGTTATTGTTGTAGTCATGGGCCTACGTATGCCCACGCGGCGAATGAGAAGCGCGCGTGGCCTGCCACCCGGCTTCACGCGCCTACGTAAACGCCGCGAGCCTGCCGCTCCGCGCTCCGCACTTCGCCCTTGGAAAACCACCCGCCCAGTCTCCCCCGCACCCCGACGCGACGTTTCCTCATGTCGGGCCGCCCTCGTCCTGCATTTGTCTATCCCATTCGCTCTCTGCGCACGTCATACCAATGGCGTATATGCCCTTGGGTGAGACTGTAGAGCGATTTCGGTAATCCCATCTGGGCCGAGCCCAAGGCGAGTGTTGGGGTTGCGGTTGAGCAAGCCGCAGATGAGCGGTTTGAAGTCGGACGATGCCAAAGGCCCAGAGGTCAACCAACTGTCCGTACTCGCAGCCGCTGAGCATCTCTGGGGCGACGTACTCGCGCGTGCCGCAAAAGGTCTCGGACATGTTGATGGGGTTTGCCAGGGCGATGCGGAGGTTGGACGAGGGCGGCGGCTGGGGCTTCTGGGACGGGTGCTTCCGCTTGCCCAGCAGCTTGATGAGGCCCAAGTCGGCTCGGCGATGCGGACGTGGCCGTCCAGGTCAAGCAGGACGTTCTCCAGCTTCAAGTCGCGGTACACAACGAACAGTTTGTGGATGTAATCGACGGCGAGGAGAATCTCGGCGGGGATGCGGCGGCGCGCCTCCTTAGCTTTCACTCTCTTGCTTTTCCTAACGTTCGCGCCGCCCCCCGTGTGCCGCCACGCCTGTACGGCGCCCCCGCCCGCCCGCGGCAGACTGCCCCGCCGGACACGCTGCGCCACACACGCCCCGCCCAGTACCCCACCTTATTCTCATCACCCAGGGAGCCCTGCCTCCCGGTGATGAGAATGAGGCGGGGTCTTGCCTCCGTAGCATCCGCTCGCGGCGTAGGGGATCTTACACCTCGCCGGCAGCCGCATGCATATTTGTACCCCGCCCGCCCCCTGCACTCCCCCCACACTATCTCACTCACTCTCTCGCTCGAACACGACGAACGCCCGCACGATGAATCTCCAGGTCTGCACGCTGCTGCTCTCGGCCCTAGTTTCCCTCGCCGCGTCGTCGTCGACGGGCGAGGTGCCGGAGGGGGATGGTGAGGGCTGTGGACGGGCCGTACAGCTACGACACGACGCGGACGAACGGGCACGGACCCCTGTCGTCAGTGGACGAGGAGTTCTCCGCGTGCGGTGCGGGCGAGATCCGCCACCCTCAACTTTCCGGCGGCGGTCGGCGTCTCGCCGCTGGCCCCGCAGCCCAAGCTCGTGCGCGCCGAGTAAACGCTCGGCCCGGCCCTGCCAGCTGGAACTGGGCCCTCGCGTGGCACTTCCACCACCCCGGCGAGCACACCCTCATGGGCAAGCAGTTACCGCTCGAGAGCCACACGGTGCACCAGAGCGAGGGGGTGTGCGGGAAGGAGAGGAACACGGGGTCGGTAGTGCGCTTGCGCGGCGGAGGATAGCGCGGGCGCTCCGCCGAGCGTGAGATGGAGCCCGAGGTACGGCAACGGCGGAAGCAGGATGAGCTGGCGCGGGAGCCAGCGCGCGCGGATGGTGGTCAGGGTACCGGTGTCGCAGGCCATGAAGGAAGGAGGGGGGGAGGCAGGGGAGCGGTAGAGCGGCATGCGGATGACTCTACTCTGCACTTGGGTGCGTCGGGAGGCCGGGGCAAAGGCGACTCTCAGCGTATGAGGGGAGACGGGTGCGGCGGTAAGTGTAGGGCCGGGAGCGGGCGTAGCTGTCAAGACGGCAGGAGGGACCTTTTCTTGCATGGGCGGGCTCGGGCGGCGGTGGCAGGAGGCGGGACGCTGGGAGCCTGCACCATCAACGGCAGCTTGGCGCGGGCGGGCGGGCGGTCGGCGACAACGGCGGAGGGCTCAACTATGTCGTTGCGGGCTTCTGACGAGGTGGGGTGCCCTTTTATTTTGGGGGGTAAATTTATCAATACTGTACATGAGGGGTGCGCTTACAGATACAATTCTAGGGATTCATGTACCTACTAATATCATTTATTTATTTTTTGAATGCATTTTTATTCAAATTTATTTTTGTACGATTTTTATTCAAATTCTACGAGGGACCGATGCTGTAATGACGGGGCAGGCGTCAAGGGGTCACACTTGGGCTGGATGGGAAAGGGCTGCGCCGTGGTACGGCATGCGGGCGAGGGTTGCAGAGGCGACGCTTGACCAGATCGCGAAACTGAGGCGTTGCTGGAGGCGGTGCTTGGCGGTGCCATATGTAGATGACGTGCGGCGCGCGATGAGGTGAGCGTGGGTCCCTAGCACGCCAGTAGTGCGCGCGCTAGGCGCGCCCAGCGTGTCGAACGCGAGGGGTACGAAATCCCAATCAAGGGGAGGAAGCGGGGCATCTGATTGTAGATGGTAGGCATCGCGCACAGCGCGAGCGTGAGACCGGAGCTTTTCAGTATCTCCGGCCTCAGCTGCACCGGCAAGGTTGCGAGCAGCGGCAGAGAGAGCGCCAGAGCGGTAGGGAGAGCGAATTGTGACATCATATGCGGTAGGGTGATCGGGAGGTGCACCAGAGGGAGGAGCGGGGGGTTGGACGAGGAGGTCAGCGGGGCGTCGCGCAGTATCAGGCAGCAGAAAGGGGACTTCTAAGTCGCACTGTAGACCGGCAGCGCGAAAAGCATGGCGGGCGAGGACGTTACGGACGATGTTGTGGCGATGAATTATCCCAAACCCATGACGGCATACAGTGCGAGCGCGGCGGCGTGCAGCGGGTGCGGCGGGCGAGGGGAGCGGGGGGAAGACGACTTCTTTGTCGCCATGTGTGTGTGTGTGTCTATAAAAAAAGATATGTTAAAAAGTTGTGCGCGAAACATGATAGAAAGACTGGCTAAAAACGGCGGAATCGCTGCTTTCAGCCTGTCATCCCACTACGAATGATCCTTCCGCAATTTATTTTTTGGGGGTCGGTACTGTAGCACGAGATGGTCTGGTATAAATTGGTTGGAAATTTACTACTGCTACCGCCAGAAAGGTCGGGCGGGAGTGGTGCACACGCGAAGGCGGGACGACGGAGAAGGGGTTTTAGCAGGGGTGGTGTGCTTCGGTACCACTCCCCTGCTACCCTTTTCTTTTGGTCGCGAGTTCAATTCTTCATGAATGCGAATTTATTAAATAATGTGTTAAAATAATATGTTATTAAATAATGTGTTAAACTAATGTATAGATTCCTGAATGTCAACTCATAATTTTAAATAATTTCTGTATTCGCGCATTTTTAATTTTTGGCAGTGGCCCGTTGTATGGGGCGTATGAGCTGTTACCCGCTGCATGTTACCCGTGCTCACGGATCCTAGCATCCCTCGTACACTATGCCCTATCAGGGCACTTCAATTTCAAATTTATTCCTAAGCGGATACTGTAGTGGTGCGCACAGAAATGCAAAATTTTACACATTTAGCCACCAAATTTAGCAAAACCGATAGGGGTGCTCTTAAGGTGCGTTTGTGCGTAAAATCAGTTGGTGAAAATTGTTTTTAAATGTATCCAGAAGTTTCAGAGATATGTCGGTGGAAATGGAGGCGATGGGCGAATAAGAGTGAGTTTCGGACACACGATTCTGGATTTTTAGTAATTATTTCGAAACAATTGGGGGTGGCCGTTGAATTAGGACGCTGGGCAACCCCCCTTTATGTAAAGCTAACAACCTCCACGTATAACACGTGGGTGATTGGGTTACAAAAGCTCTGGGTGCTGGGCGTGTAGAAGATGGCGGCTCTGTGGCTCTCGTCCGCATGCTTGACACCGCCGTGAGGATTTCTTAGTCGTCTGTCTGCACAAAGGACAAGGACAAGCCTTCGCAACGGAAGAACTGTAGAACATTCGCAGGTCAAATCCGCTCGCCCTCCAAGAGTTGATTACTGTGTGGTGACAGGAAGCTGGTTGATCGATCATAGATACAAAGATATGGACTGGCAACGGCCATGAAACAAGACTCTCAATCATTCGTATCACCAGAATGAACACCACCCCCCTCAAGTACTATGACGCACCAAAGCAACACAACACAAATGCCTGGGGTGGCAAGCGTCTATGGCTTTGCGCAATTTAGACCACTATCGTCACGGAAGCGACCGGATTAGCCACCACTGCAACTACAACTGCGTGATCGTGCCAAATCAGTGAGTCCAATGTAGTCTCCACTCGAGCCAGGACAGCTTCAGACCCCGTCCTCTAGCCTTTGCACAACTTTTCTCTTCCGTGGAGTTATTCACCATGTTCATCCTGTATGAGGAACATGGCTCATGTCTGCCGTCCCCAGAATTCGATCCGTGATGTCTTGCCAGTTCTCTACCTACTCGCAACGAAGTTTGATCTATCTATCCACGTCCCACATACGCACGGTCTCGTCCCAGGATGCAGACACCACATGTCTTCTGCCCGCACTCATCCCAACGCTGCGCCCCCTATCCCTGTGTCCAGTGAACGCGCCCCTTCTTGTCCTCTGTCTGCTACCAATCCGGCGACCGCGGTGCAGTGTGCGTATGTCTCGTTACCAGAAGATGGACTAGCGTTTCATAAAGCCGGGCGATGCATGCAAAACGAGAACCAGACACTTTCATGCCTCCACTGTCATCCTGACGGTGATGTTCCCGCCAAAACTTTCGCACTTTCTTTGTACTCATTCTGAAACGCATAGAGCTAATGGCAGCTGCAGAACCACTCGTCCCAGACTACCACATCGTACACGTTAACTCAGCCCAAAAATATGTGGTCACCCTTTCCGTCTTTAGTCAGCTCAGCAAGAAACGAAAACTTTCCTCGAGACAATAGAGGACGTCTTCCCGGGGAGCACCGTCTTCCGCTTCCCTAGCCCTGTCCATGTATCTATATACCCGCACGAGCCATGAAAGATCATGGACTTTCTTGGTCAAGCTGTACAATCCATCAATGTCAGCTATGTCCATTTCCTGTGCATAGGCCTCCAACACCTCCCGGTTGCACCAGTCCACATCAAACAAAGGATGGCTTGCGAAAGAGCTGTCAAAGTCAAAAAACCGGAACCCTGGACCCTCATCGGCGCTCTTCCTGATTAGGTTTCCTAAATACAAGTCATTGTGTATCAAACAATCAGGCATTTCCCAACTAATAAGTTCCGTCAGGTATTCTTCCAGCTTGATCTTGGTGTTGGACAGCTTCTGGCTTGGTTCCGTTTCACGCACAGACAAAAGCTCCTTAGACTGAAAAAGTGAGGTCAAATTCTCACGCATCCACAGCGGTGAATAACATGGTAGCCCGGCCTGCAACAAATCGGGCAACACATCCGTGCTTGCGCGGTGCAGACGCACCACATCTCTTACCACCTGCTTACGCTCTTCATCGTCCATTTTATACAGGCCAGTCTCGTCACCGTGGTCGGCAAGGATCATTTGACGACTTTCCACGTCTGCAAACAACGGCTTGGCAACAAGATCAGGAGCAACGCTTGACATTATTGACGTGACTCCAGCATCGTTCGACGTGGATGGGCTGCATTTCAGGTAGTAATCACCCTCATTCGTCTTGATCTTTAGCACGGCTCCTCTGTATGACGCACGGAGCTGAACCAGATCCCCTATCACATGCAAATTGTGTCCATGCAATATTTCGCGCACTTTTCGAAGCGTTTCATGATGCCATTCGACAGAGGCCCAAGGCAACCGTCGAGGCGGCGAAACGTTGGCTGCGGCCTGTTCCAGTTCTCGTCGAATAGCTTGCTCCGCTCCCTTCTCCGAGTGCGATACATGGACGACACCCGCTCCGTGATTATCGGTGATGCCCACCCAACTGCATCCAGAAGGCACTCGTTCAGGTTTCTCATGGCACACAACAACGAGAATACCGCGGCTTCCCGAGTCTGAACAATCATCGGTTTCCACGTCCCACTCTTCACGGTAACAATCTCGAAGAACAATGAATGGAAATTCTATACCAATGACTGTCTTAGCAGCGCTGCACACTTCCGGTATCGGAGTGATACTTACAGTCTTAGAAAGAAATCCCGGAAGCCTCCATTCATCCGGACCGTTTGCCACAAGCAAAACGTATCGATGGCTCACATCAAAGATGAGAAGTTGCACCTCATTGACCAAATCCCTTTCACAGCGTGCCCTGGACGACTCGTAGATAGGCTGTTCGCTGCGGAACATGTCTTCCAATCCTGGGAGCGATCTTGCGTGCCCTTTCCGTCGCGCTTGTGATATTTTCCAATAAAATCTTTTGTGCTCGTTGTCGTAGAGCACGTTGAGAGAGTTTGCGTTTGCTTAAGGCGATCGCAGACTTTTGGGTAACGTTCGTACTGTGCAAGATAGCAAGGGACGGTACCATCATGTGAAAAGTGAGAAGCAAGGCCTAGATCAAAAAGAGCTCAGTGGTACTCGTCTGCGCAAAATTTGAATTTCTTTTTATAGCTTCAGAAGAGGCCTGATGCGAGGCCACGTGTCACCGAGACACAATTTTTGCTGGACTGGGTCTGCCTTTTGTAACCTTGTCAACATGTACCCTTATCTGCCAGCTTGCTCTTGACAGCTGCGCGGATAGTGGCGCCCAGTGTAGAAGCAGTGATTTGAAGAGACGCCCTTGTTGCTGTTTGAAAGGCCTTTGTAACAAAGGTTGGGTTTGGTGTTATCAATCTGAGGTTGAGAACAATTCACACTCAGCAACTTTCGTAAAGTAGAAATGATGCGGCTGACGATATGGCGCACAAGTAATCAATGCACAAGCGATACACTGCACGTGTTCAGTTGAAATGCGAACGAATGTCGATGTTGTACACGTGTATCTGCCTTGCTTCTGCGACATGAATATCCGAGTCAGGATGCACAATTGCGAAATGCGTGCTGCAAACATACATAGGAAGGGCCGTAAGTCGCGTTTACCGGCCAAATCCCGCAGGCGTATTCTATATTCTAATCTTGTCTGTGCCGTAGCAAAAACCCGAGGAAATTTCAAATCAACCTTGAGCAAGAAATGGCTGTTTGCGCTTCCAGCTGGTAACTTCATCAGACTGTTTATCGCGCAGACTGCTGCAAATTGGCAGCTCAAGAGTTCACATGTACAAGATCTAGACCTCTCCCGTGCCGCTCGACAAAACTGTCCCTGATACAGTACAGTACTTGCCGTTTTATATTCTTTCAATCACATTCCACTGGGGACTAGTCCACTACACCAGTCCACTGTTTTTTGTTTTTTCCGCAGGGAAAGCCGCTTCCTCCGTTGCAGTCTTCAAGCATCAAAATGGCGATGTTGCCGTTGGGAACAATTCTGCTCTGTGACGGCCGGCGCGGGCGTTGTAGCCACTTTCGGCTTGACGTGTGGGTTGGAATGGCGACAAGGATGGCTGATAAGCATCCGCTTTAAGATAGAATTATTACGGCGTACAGAACGGTGTGATATCGGGATGTGCACACAAGTTGATCATGGAGCAGACTAGAATTTGCAGTGCTACCAAAAAGGGAAGCACTCTGTTAGCGCCTTGTAACTGACATGAAATTGTGGTGCAACTGAGAATAGGACGCGCCGGCGAAGGCTCAGTGCGACTTCTTATAAGCTCACTGAAGCCGCCGAAAGGTCGGGGGAAAAGAGGTCACCGGCGGTAAACCAATCTTTGCTTTGTTTCAACTTTCGTTCTTGCTTTGACGCTGTAGCGTCTAAAGCGTGTATCTAGTGTCTATCGGACCATTGTCCTCATATGAGGACATTATTCGACCTATTTTATTCTTGACTTCCGCTTTCTCGACAAGAAAGAAAACGATAGCCGTGCCACCGTACTTGACTTCTGACTTGGGGCCAGAAAGTACTTTGTGAGAATTGCTTTGTTCTTCCTGGTTGTTTTTTGATATGCCTGGAAAAGAAGTTTTTTTTTAACCACCTTAAAACCAACCGTATGTAAAATAACTTCAAAACAAAAAAGGACAGTTTAAAAAGGCAACTTGGTACTCAATCTGCATTATATTCTTAAGCTTTCTGCGTATTCGAAGCTGCCATCCCGGTGTTCTGCAAGATGCTGCTGCCAAAAACAAGCACGTTAAGGAAATAGTGCTCAGGGTAGCTTTTTGAATGTTCAGTTTAATTTATATACTTTTGCAAAAAAACAGTTGTACTCATATGAGGACATCGCCGTCCTCATATGCATGTGTATGAGGACAAGCCCCGGTCGGATAGACACTAGACAACAAAGTGACCTCATAATATGAGACGTCAAATGGCCTGATATTACGAGGCCATTTGACGTCATAAGAAGGCTATTTTTCAATTTATTTTTCTCGACTTGGGCCTGCTTAAAGAGAAGGAAGACGGTACTGTACCCCCGCCACCGCGGTTTGAATTCTGGGTCTCAAAGAATGAAGTCTGGTGGGAGCTGCGCGTTCTTTGCAGTCATTTTATGAATGCCTGAAATAGAATCTTTTTTGCACAACTTTAAACGGCTTGTGTTGAAATCTTGGAAACAAAAACGCCTGTGTAAAATGTCAACCAGGTGAAGAAACTTGATTGGATTCTTATTCTTCGGTCTACTCACGACTGCTATCCCGATAGCATGGAAGGTGTTACTGCCGGATGCATGTACGCTAAAGAAATGGTGTCGAAATTGACTTTGCAAGGTTTCGATTTAATGAATAATTTTTTGCAAAAAAGCTGGCCTCCTATTTCATTGGGAGGAGGTTCGTGTATTTACTATTTTTCCAAGGACATCCGCACGTAAAAGGATTCAAGGAAAAAGGATGGCAGCAGCGGACTCTGATAAATGGAATGGGAAATGAATGGTAAAACAGAAAGAGACATGCCGGGACGAAAGAGGCCGCCGAGGCTAGAATAGCAGAGCTCAAGTGGTGAATCATTGGTGGCACTCGAGGTCATTAGCCAACTAGCTACAGTAGGTCGTCAGGATGTCAACGCTCGGCATACTGACAGCATCTTTAAGCTGCACGCTACTTCCGGGAGGTTCTTACGCGAAACGTGTACACGAACGCAAAACTTTCTTGGACCTATTGGCTTCCGCAATGACACCTTTCAGGGCACCGGGATACTGTAACAGTTTTGAATAGACTGCAAGACTAAGAATCCATTAAACTTCACCCATAAACAGTACCCAGTTGCTTTGTTAAGGGGGTGTTTCGGTTTCGTAGTTATCAATTCAACACGCTTCAAGGTTGCTCAAAACAGTTTCTTTGCTACGCATTTCTGAAAACGACCGGTGAATACATATAGTTGTGAATATAATAAATTCTTCCGCAACGGAATTCAAGTACGCTTAAAAGCCTCAGATGAGTCAGTTAATTTCATATGAGGTCACATCTCATCTACAGGGTGCTGGCATTCGCTACTTGGTCCGTTTTAGAAAAATGGGAAAACTTGAGGGGGGAAGAGGATATCTCGGGACGGAAAGCAGCGATGCTTGTCTTTATTGCTGATGCCAGCACGGCATCACCATAAGACCTAAACGTGTCTTCTTTAAGACTTATTTGCTCTCGAGATATGGCGCACGCCACCGCAGTTGCTGGCACATCATCGTAGGGGACGCATTGCATATGATCTTTCTAAGCGATACTACCCTTCGAAGGGTACATACGTATATGGCGAACACGTTGAAACGCGCAAGCATGGAGATCGTACCGTGTGATGTTCAAAGTGGATGAGTATGTGTCTTGCGTTTCAGCGCTGCACTCGCGACTGGTGCCGAAGCCGTGGATTTCGCTGTTTCTATGTGTGTAACACGGCCTCCTTCCGGCGCTGATAACCATCGGTCGCAGTACGGCGCCCCACACCAACAAACAGCCGGCCCCCCACGGGGAGGGCAAAGAAAAGAGGAGGGGTTCGCGTCCAGCACCCAGAACGACTTACAAAGTGCATCAGAACGATTCGTCCCTTCCCGTCGGCCTCGTGTTTGCGTCACACAACTCTCGGCTGAGCGCCACCTCCGTGGACTCCCGTCGGCCCCGTGACCCTCCACTAAACATTACCTTGCATCCACCGCCATTCCCAGACACGTTCCTACCAACGCCATCTGCCGCCGCGTCGCGCCCTCCAGCGCGCGTCCGCAACCCATCCCCCGTCACGACGTTGCGCCGCGCCGCGCACTGCCAAGCTTGCGCCCGCGCCACTCGCGAGCAGCGCCCCGCGACCGGCGCACGACGCACCGGGCAGCATCACGCGGGCACGCCGAGCGCGCCCATTGGCGCAGGGAGGGCGGACGCGGCAGCCACGATAGATGTCACTTTCTGACAAATGTCAGACGTCGAGTGGCGGGTCCGCACGCGCGGGTCTCGAGTGCGGGGCGCGCGTGCAGTCATGTGCGACCGGCGCGAGCGTGACCGCGCGCGACTCGCGGAGGGGGGTTGGCGACGGGGTTGGCGACGGGGTTGGCGGCGGGGTTGGCGGCGGGGTTGGCGACGGAGGGCGAAGGGCCTGTGTGCGAAGGGAGGTGGTGGGCAGGATGGCAGATGGGGGATATATTTTTATTACACAGTGAAGGTGAAGCTGGCGATGGTGGCCTTGTTCCCGAGGTCGGAGACGCCGGAGCGCGTGAGGATGACGTTCCCGAAGAGGGAGACGCGGAGGTTCCAGTTCGTCTCCCCGCGCCGGCAGTTGTTGAAGTGCGTGAGAACGGCCGTGTACTTGCCCTTCTCGAGTTCGTTGCCCAGGCGGTACAGAACGGCCTCCTTCCCCGCGGGGAGGAGCACGCACCCGGCGACGTTGTTATCGTTGTTCAGCTTGCCCACCTCGCTGTTAGGGTTCCCCTTGGCCAGAATGTCGCCGTCCGGCTCGATCACGCTCAGGTCCAGGTCGTCAGCCGAGTCCCAGAATAGCTCCACCAGGAGCTGCGGGTTGCGCGTTGTGAACGACACACAGCTCCTCTTGCGGGTGCTCTTCACCGTGGTGCGGACGAACCCGTCATCACCCAGCAGGTCGTACTCCGTGATCGGGAGCACGACACATAGATCCTCGAGGTAGTCAAACTGGTTGCCGCGGAGCGGTTGGCGGCCGATGCCCTTGCGCCCGCCGAGAAACGGAACCTCGAATGTGCCGAAGAAGTTGGGGCCGAACGGCGGCGCGAGCCCGCGCGGCGCGAACGTGGAGATGCGCTTGCGCGCCGGGCCGCGCTTGGACGCGGACACGCGTGCCTCGCCCGTCGCGCGGATGAGGCCCAGCTGGCCGTGCGACTCGTCCAGCAGGCAGATGAACGGCGACAGCGAGACGTCCGGCGCGCGGATCAGGATACGCGCGCCCGGCACGCGCGGCGTGTCGAAGCCGTCGGCCTTGCACAGGCGGAAGCGGCAGCGCGCACCGCACTGCGCGAGCGCGAGGGGGACAAGGAGCACCAGCAGCAGGAGCGAGAGGGGGGAAGCCATGGCGCGACGGTACGGCCGGATTGGTGGGGATGATGCGGGAAGGGGTGGCGGCCGATGGGGAGGGGGGGGAGGGGGGAGGGGGGTGTTAGTTTTATAAAGAGGAAGGCATGTGGAGAGACGTTGAGCTGCGAGTGGAAGGGCTGCGGCTGCGGAGGGAGGGCGGTACGTAGCGCGGGGGGAGGGCGGCCGTGGCTGAGATGGCTGGCGGTAGAGCGGCGCAGCTGCGGACCGTGACGCGCGTCACTCGGGCGCCGAGACATTTGACGCTGACATCTGGAACGGGAAGACGGCAGTACAGAGTGGCAGTCAAGCGTTACGTATCTCCTACGCCGCGCGCTGACAGAGCGCGTGCAAGCCCCGGACACCGGACCCGCAACTCCTGCCGTCCCGCGCCAAGCACGCAGCCACGCAGTCTTTTTGCTTGGATGAGATATCGCGGGAGGTCGCTTGCTTCTCTCAGGAGTAACTTGTGTGTAATTGGCCTCCGCCGAGAGCGGGCAGGGCGCGGAGGGCGGAAGGGGCGTGTTGATAGTGATTAGTGCCAGTGACAATGGCACGAGAGCGCTTGCTTCGGGTGACATCCAGAGGACCCAGAGGAGGTTATAGACGGTGCGCTTGCGTCGGTGCGCTTGCGGGAGCGGACAGGGCGCTCCCGAAGCAAGCACTCCCGTGCCATTGTCACTGGCACTAATCACTATCAACACGCCCCTTCCGCCCTTATCCCTTCGGGTGACATCCAGAGGACCCAGAGGAGGTTATAGACGGTGCGCTTGACACGGAACACAGCGCTTCTTACAGCACATCCCATGGTCATTTAGTGGCGCACTATTATGACAGCAGCAGAACAGTCAAGAATGGTTCCCCCTCTCGCGCTCACGCTTACCGTCGAGATGGCGAGCGTCCCTCTTGGGACCTGAGTTACGACCGTTCGGCGGGGTCGCTCTTTACGGGGCGTCGGTATACCGCCCTTCTGCCTTACGCTGAGCAGCCTTGGCAAGGAAAATTCCCGCGTAAATTAGTGAAGGCGTCCGATATTCTGCTGCCGACGCCGGCCCAAGCATAACCGACTACTTTTTTCTGCTTCTCGTTTTGCTTGCCATCCTCCTGAACCTGTGCTGCCCTAGAACGCAGCAAAAGCTAGAAGGGTACACCGCCGAAGCAGCTGAGGAAACAAGTTGCCTCATCGCGATCTCGTCTCCATTTAAATCGTGCAATGTGTGCAGTAGTATTCGACCACCATGCAAGTGGTCGACGGTCTCCATTTTTTCGAGGTAGCAGAATATACACGACAACGATATCCGTCTGCTCAACGTCCTTGAACATCCCGGAATGGGGCTACTCAGTAGCACATGTGGACTTAGTCGCCTGGATCTAGATATACATTACGTGCGTCATATGTTGTTTCTAGATACATATAAACCCAAGGACGACAACTCGAGGTACCTGTTGTTTTTGTGGTGTGGATTTATTATTGCATCCATCGGGTGTTAAATCTTCAATGTTCAAATAGCAAGCACACGGCGGTTGAACCATGGCCTGCATCCCGCCACTTCCCCTCGCTCTGCGGTACGCACACCCATGCGACATCCGGCCATCATCGTGGCAGAGCCCCGCAACACTTCCACGGGCACCTTGCCAATTGACTACGCCAATAAACGGCCAGCCATCCGTGGTGCGTGATCAGATGGGGCTTCTATCGTAAACGTAAACGTGAGGGGAGGCGGGAGCGAAGAAGGAGATTAAAATGTATGCTGATCGAACCTCGGCCGTCGCATGACCCCGCGAAGTAGAAGATTACATTACTGTTTACTCCTGATGTCCTTTGGCCTTTCCTGGTGGTAAAAATAGTCGCCGGCCAGAGCAAGCGCTCATTATACAGCACTACAAAGTATTTATGTACAGTAGTACACAGTGCACTCTCAAGTAAGAGGAAGCCATAGACACCAGAAAGAGCTCCGTTATGTTCAAGCAATTGTGCAGGACGAAAACGGTGGGCAGTGCATGGCAGCCTCCAGAATGGACATCGCATGCCCGTAGGACTCCCCTGGTGCGTTTGTAGGTGTGGTGACGAGAACGATGCCTCAAGGCATCGTTCTCATCACCACACCTACGGAGACTGAGGTCAGTCTCCGTGAGGGGTCGAAGATACGAGCGTCGTACAGTTTGTGTACAACATCATAACACTCTGCGCGACAGTTTGTCTCTCTCACCATTATCTTAGGTTCTGTAAGTACTGTAATATGGATATAACTGTCATGTTTTTACTCATATTTTCGACGCTACAGTACACCGCCGTGAGGTGTGCACTGCTGTACATCTCAAGACTTGGGTGCTACCGCATCCCCTCAGCCTGACGACAAATTGCAGTGAAAGGAGTTGACCTTGTCAGACCGCACAGGACAGTCTGTCCCTCAGGGAACAGACTTAACCAACGAGCAACGACGAGTAAACGAGGAGTCATCGGTCTCCTGTTCACACAGACCTCATATGACTGATGAGCTCCAATGAAACGCGTCTATTCTCTAGGTGACAAATGGCCTCATATGAGGCCAGTTTTTAGGGCTTTTGCAATTCGAATAATTGTAGAAATTTATCGCTACTGTAGTGAAAGGCTTACGATTAGAGTATTAAACGTTGGCAAACCAGAAAACATTCAATTCCGTATCTCAGTCTTCCCTAATCAACACTTTCGTCTTCCTCTTCCCAAAATTTCTTCAAAATAGTGAGCGTCAATGATCCTCGAATTATTGCAGGTAACCGCGTCCACACTCGTGCAAGACTGCTCGCAGCTCAGAGTAAATGTCGTCGCATGTATGGAGCCTCCTGGAAGATCAAGTTGGTCACGGGAACTGTCATTAGCATGAAAACTGACAAAGTGAAGGGTCGCAGTGTCACTTCAGTCAGGGCTAAAGGGAAATTATCAGATGGCGTCAAGTAAGTCACGCTTCGCATAGCTAACATCAAGGCTAGTGAAGTGATGGACCTGATCGATGACGGTCCTGAAGATCATATCCAGCAAGAAACTGAGCATTATGCGCAACCGGAGCTTACAGAGGACCGCGTGACGCCACTGGAAGGAGCACTCAGCTCGAGTACGAGAATCTCCGAGAGTGACGAAATGGATTCCCAAGATGGCCTCATGAATGTCCACGGCCGGGCCTGGAAGCGTGAGGAAGTCACGATGCATTTAAATGGTATGATACCGCCGAGAAGATGGAAGGTGATTGGACCGATTGATGAGATTATATCCCGTGGTCACAGTCCATCTCAAATGCATCCCATGGACTACTTCATGTGGATGTTCCCACAGGAGCACTTGGCATTAATGGTTTCCTACACCAACGATGCAATGGAATCACGGGGACTTCGCTTGACTACAAGAGGTGAAATTTTGAAGTTTCTCGGGGTGCTAATCCTTATGACTTGGATTGAATTCAGCACCAGAAGGTCTCTTTGGAGCTCACAGGAAACCAGCAAATATCTCCCGCAACCTCAATTCGGAAACATCATCTCCCGCAGAAGATTCGAGGAGCTTCGTCAGAATGTCACGTTCAGCTTTCCAGCTGACTCAAATGACAGATGGGGTATGATCAGGGACTTCATGGTCGCAATCAATGATCACAGAGCATCACATGTGATTCCATCACAGAACATCTGCGTTGATGAGAGTATGTCACGCTGGTATGGACTTGGAGGAGATTGGATTGAAACCGGCCTTCCTCATTATGTGGCCATGGACCGAAAACCCGAGAATGGCTGTGAGTTGAAGACTGCTGCATGTGGAAAAAGTGGAATCATAATAAGAATTGAGAACGTCGTCTCAGCTGAGGAGACTTCTTTAAAGGATTTTGAAAGTGACCACTTACACGGAACCGCAGTGACTTTGAGGTTGTTACAGCCATGGTTTCACACCAATCGTGTTGTCTGCGCGGATTCGTACTTTGCTTCTGTCCACACGGCTGAATCACTTTATGAGAAAGGTCTTAGATTCACAGGTGTAGTGAAGACATCTGTGGTACAACTCTCCTCAAACCCTAGCGGGCGAGAGGCTCGGAGGATGAGCCGAGGGAGCTCGCGACGCGAGACGCGCGGCGCGCGGTTACCGAACGGTCGGACTTGCGAAAAGGGAGTGGCACACTGGCCGGTTACGCGCAGTCGTCCCGAGGTGCTAGATCGGAGACGACCGGTAACGGGTTAGAAGCCAACGCGCGAGAGAATACCGAAACGGCAGTACGTAGGCGCGAAAGGGAGGGGGGCAAGTCTGCCCCCCGTGTTTACTGCGAGGACGGTGTCCAGGTCTTAACCCCTCAGAGGGACGCCCGGGACACCTGTCCAATACAGTACCTGTCACTTACTGTGGACCAGGTACTGTACGCGATTGAAAATCTAGCGCCGTCATTACACCACCGCACGGATCCTCACACTACGCGCTTGCATTACACTGCGCGCGCATTATCCCCACACGGTTCCTTACACTACACGTGTACCCAAGCGTACACCTGTCACTTGCTGCGCCCGTTCGGTAATCATACGTATTACACGTGGGCCACGGTGCCCCGTGCCCGCTGCGCGCGGCCGCTCCTACTGTACACCGACCGCGGATCGGTCGTTGTACCACAACATCCACCAAGAAATATCCGATGAAATATCTATCTCATCTGGAGATTGCTGAAAAGGGAGAGCACGTCACACTAGTTTCGAAGCCAGTGGCCGGGCCTCATCTCATGGCAGTGATGTGGGTGGACCGAGACCGCAGATACTTTATTAGTTCTGTCGGAACATCCAACGAAGGAACTCCAATCTACCGCGAGAGATGGCGTACACGTCATGGCGTGACAAGAAAAGAGGAATTGTCTATCCGTATTCCCTCAGTCTGTGAGCAGTATTATGAAACTTGCTCTCAGATTGACCGCCACAACAGATCTCGTCAGGATGATCTCGGCTTGGAAAAGAAGTTGGAAGTCAAGGAGTGGTCTATGCGTGTCAACACTTCTTTATTGGCCATTTGCATTGTGGATGCATGGAAACTGTATGCAGGTGCAAAAGGAGATGGTTCTAAGATGTCTCCAAATCAGTTTTATTGTGAGCTTGCTGACCAGTTGATTGATAACAAGTATGATCGTATATCGTTACGTCAGCGAGAATCAGACAGTGCTGTTGAAGATGAAGATGTTGGGTTTTGCAGTGGAATTGGTACTCACCTAACTCCAACCACTCGCAAGCGTAAAAGCGCATCCGGCGAGGAGACTTGTGCTCTTTATCAATCCAGATGCAATATTTGCAAAGGTACAAAAAAGTCAAAGTTTATTTGCTCAGCCTGCAAGGCATATTTTGACAAAGAAGTATACCTTTGTCATCACCAGACTGAGCGTGACTGTTTTAAGAAACACGTCGACGAACGTCACGATCTTACTTACAAAGGTAAGTACTATTGGTGCTTAAGGCGTTCTAAGCCTTTACAACTGACTAAATGGGTCAGCATTTGAGTAAAATAGAGCAAAAAGAGATAAAAACTCCTTTTGCCCCCTATGGTTCTATCCTGCGTCTAAAGACTTGCTTGGAAGACCTGCAGCCGTGTCGGAATGCCCCTTTATGAGATGTCACCGTATTCAATCTCATATTCGAGTGGGCGCTATAAAGCGTCCTGGGCTGCAGGTCACGAACAAGAACCATCGAGATCCCCGAAGGGATTTTTCGACCACTAAAGTGCTCAGCGAGGAGTTGAACCCCGGCCTCTAAGACTCAGCGATCCTTGCAGACCACTGAGCTGGCTTGTCAGTTACTAACTAGTCGTTTATAGTTGTCTTTATAGTCGTTCAAAGTTCTACTTCGTAAAAATTGTGCTCCTTTTGTTCTATACTTGCGAAAATCTTAAATTTTGTTTAAATTTTACTGTAGAGCATTTGACCTCATATGAGGTGAAGGGTGACCTCATATGAGGCAAATTGCCGGTCGTCTAGACACTAGCCAGACACTACTGTGCAGGGCAAAATTGTTCTAGTGCACTCTTGTAATGCGCAATGGGGAGGTGCGTTATCGTCAACGTCGAAATGCGCTACTGGTCGCACCAGTAGCGCATTTCGACGGCTACAGGCGCGAAACGGCAGCGACACGCCCTAAAGCGTTAGCTTCCAGCTTGCACAGTATCAACGGCCCAGTGAGAGTTTTGCCCCTTCGAGATACGGGCCAACCAGAAGGGCAGGATCTCAAAAAATCAAGAATGACAGCCCTCAAAAGATAAATTCATAGCCCGGAGACTTGGAAATGTGTCGCGCTGGAGGCAGAGTCATCGTTGACCACTTGCGCACACATCCTCAAAGACCACCACGACCACAAACCGTTATGCGCACTTGAGGCACCCAAAAGTGCGCTGCGTCAACCACTTTTCCGCCCGCAACGCACACACATCCTCTCCCCTTGCATCCATCCCCCCCCGACGCATGCAAAAAACACTGCAGAAGCGTCCACTTGCACATTATCCTTTCTATCGCCTCTTATCAGGTACCCTACGCTTCTATTCCGTCCTAGAGCTTACCGTCTTCAGGAATCATGGACCCGTTGAGTATCCTTGAACTGGTTGGCGCGGTGGAAGAGGTCGTCAGGCTTGTTCGCCTAGCCATAGACACCCACCATGCCTTCAAGAACAACAAAAGAATGGCCAAAGATATTCTCGATCAGTATCTCAAGCTCAAGGATTTGACAGGGGAAGTGGCAAAGATCCCCATTCACGACCTAGAACCGATACACAAGAATGAGCTTCAAAAACAGATTCAAGCAGTCTCGCGCTCTGTTTCAGAGTTGGTCAACGAACTCAAGGATGAAACAAAGAAACCGAAGGGGAGGTTCCGTGCCTTGGTGTCAGCCATTGGAGATCGAACTGTCTTATTAGAGCGCCAAGAGGAAGCCGAAAAGCTCTACGCTTCTCTTGATAAAGTAAGGACGGAATTGCACGGGGTGAGAGAGACGCGCAGACAAGGATCGCGCGTAGTTGGTGAGATACGCTCACATGCACCGGTAGCCGACGTGTTCAAGCCCAGCTTCGGAGGTGAATTCAACTCTCCTACAGTGCTCGTTGATTTGGACTCTGCCGGCGGCGGCGTTGTTCCTAACACAGTAGAGGGAAGGCTAAAGGCGGCTGTACTGAGCAACGGAACAACTTCGCATGTAGGGGCAACGGCAGTTGGACAAGCCGGCGTCGGAAAAACATGCGCCCTACGAGCAATTGCACATGATAGAGAGGTTGTCGCGCGCTTTCCGGACGGAGTGTATTTTTCAACGCTAGGGCAAGACGCAAGAGAAGCAGAGCTGAAACAACGACTCTGCAATGCTGTCCGCATCTCTGGGGGACATGAAAAAGGGGACAAGCTGTCTAACCTGGCCGACCTGGAGGAGGTGCTAACAGGAGTTAAAAGTTGGTTTGCAGATCGTCGATGCCTGTTCATCTTTGATGATGTATGGTCGCGCAACAACAATGACGAGAGGATCCTGCTAAAACTTTCCACCCTTGCCAGCACCGCAGTGCGAAGTGGTGAGCCAGCGAGCAGGGTTTTGTACTCCACAAGAGATCCGGATCTAACAGATCTGGGCGAGCAGGTTAAGTTTGAGCCGAGAAAAGGGCGTAATGCGTACGACATGCTGATCCATGCGAGTGGAGCATCGCGTGGTGAAGTAGAAGATCCAATTTCGAGAGAGGCGATTGGCGAGATTCTTGACATGTGTGCGGGACTACCACTGGCTCTGAATGTAGCAGGAGTCACTGTCAAACGATCAAGAGACGCTCAAATCGAGGACAGACCAGATTTGTGGACGTGGTACCTGGAAACGATCAAAGAGAGTAAAGGGAGCGGGGGAATCGGCGCGCAGGAAGCAAGGGGCGGGTACGAATCGCTCCACGCAATGTTGCGCTCGTCTTTACAGTTTCTGGACTCACGTGGCAGCGAAGGATTTCCGCGTTTCGCGGATATGCACCGCGCATTGTGTGTCATGAAGAAACAGGATGTAATCCCTGTGGCAGTGTTGAAGCATCTATGGGGAACGCGCGATGTGAACATCGCAAAAAAGTATGCGACGCAGATGAACAGCGTGGGGTTGGTTGACATTCGAGTTCTGTCGAACACTAAGAGCCAAGTGGTAAGTCTTCATGATTTGACGCACGATTTCGCAGTCTTTGAAGCAGACCAGGTTGAAGACTTCAACTGGGACAAGCACTGCTGTCGGAAGCTGGTTGATAACTATCGGAAAGAGAAGGATGTGGTCGAAATAGTTGTTGAAGATCAGGGCCCCGAGGCTAGCACGGCGGAGGAGGGATATTTTTTCGAGAATATTTGTCGACTGCTTTTCAGGGCAGAGCTGATGGAAGAGCTGAGCTGTTTGCTTCGTAGTAGTAGGTGGACAATCAAGGTGTTGCTAAGAAAAGCTGTGTGGCAACTGGTGGAAGCGGTGGGAGAGTTGAGGGAGGTTGTTAGTCAGAAACCAGAATTGATTGGAAGTGAGCAGTTATCTGCAATAATTCTGGTGATGCAAGCTGCGCGGCTGACTGCATCGTCTTGCGATGAGAGCGTTGCCGGTATCTGCTTTCAGCTTTACAGTAGGACAATGCACAAACGACACGTGAAGAGCGTGGAGAGTTTCTTGTTAGAGATCGAGAGGTTTGCGCCCAGACCGTGGTTGTTCCCAATTCGTCCATGTCTAACTGCAGCTGGGGGGAATTTGTTGGAGACATTCGACACGCCTGATTCAAAAGTTCAGAAGGTGACGTTCGATACGAGCGGTGCAGTCGTTGGATTAGCGTACGAGGAGTGGGGCGAAAGGGAGTTGGAAATATTCACGGGTACCAAACACGGGTCATTTGACAAAACTATTTGCGGCCCTTTCGGATCAGAAGACGTCACGTCTCGCGTCACAGCTGCTTGTATTTCCAAAGATAGCAGCCGTGCTGTTATTGGATTCAGCAATGGGGAATTGATTACTTGGTGCACCAGGAAAAACGAGCTTGTTCCATCTTTCGAGGGCCATTCCGCTGGGATATCCGCTGTAGTGATAAGTAGTGACGGGAAACGAGTTGCGTCGGGGTCAGGTGACAAGACGGTGCGAGTATGGGACGCTGAGACGGGAGTTCAAATCGGCGAGACGATGACCGGACACACAGATTCGGTGAGGAGTGTGTCGATGAGTGGGGACGGGAAACGAGTTGCGTCGGGGTCAGCTGACGAAACGGTGCGAGTATGGGACGCTGAGACAGGAGGTCAAATCGGCAAGACGATGACCGGACACACGGATTCGGTGAGGAGTGTGTCGTTGAGCGGGGACGGGAAACGAGTTGCGTCGGGGTCAGCTGACGAAACGGTGCGAGTATGGGACGCTGAGACGGGAGTTCAAATCGGCGAGACGATGACTGGACACACGAATTCGGTATGGAGTGTGTCGATGAGCGGGGACGGGAAACGGGTTGCGTCGGGGTCAGGTGACAAGACGGTGCGAGTATGGGACGCTGAGACGGGAGTTCAAATCGGCGAGACGATGACTGGACACACGTATTCGGTATGGAGTGTGTCGTTGAGCGGGGACGGGAAACGAGTTGCGTCGGGGTCAGCTGACGAAACGGTGCGAGTATGGGACGCTGAGACGGGAGTTCAAATCGGCGAGACGATGACCGGACACACGGATTCGGTGAGTAGTGTGTCGATGAGCGGGGACGGGAAACGAGTTGCGTCGGGGTCACGTGACAAGACGGTGCGAGTATGGGACGCTGAGACGGGAGTTCAAATCGGCGAGACGATGACTGGACACACGAATTCGGTATGGAGTGTGTCGATGAGCGGGGACGGGAAACGAGTTGCGTCAGGGTCACGTGATAAGACGGTGCGAGTATGGGACGCTGAGACGGGAGTTCAAATCGGCGAGACGATGACCGGACACACGGATTCGGTGAGGAGTGTGTCGTTGAGCGGAGACGGGAAACGAGTTGCGTCGGGTTCAGATGACTGGACGGTGCGAGTATTGAACGCTGAGACGGGAAGTCGAATCGGCGACACGATTGCCCATGAATGTGAAGGAGGCGTATGGCCCTTGAACACATTCGGCATCGATAAGGGCAGAGCGTTTGTCGAACAGGGTGATGGTACCAAAATCACTCTGGCAGAGCTTGGAAGTGGATTGGAAACCATCGCGCTGAGCTTCGAGCGCGGGACTGTTGCCGTTGGTATGAAGAGTGGTATGGTTGGTATCATGGCAGTTGTGAGTTCGAATCATCCGATGCCGTAGGAGACAGGCCCGTCGCAGCAACTCGAAAGGAGTGTGGTATCGCACCAGGAAGTGGCCGTGGAGGTGACGCATTCGGAAGCGCCATGAGTTGTTGCAGTCTCCGCATGTATTAATCGTGATATCAAGCATGACAAGTGTAAACTAAATCTTCACCGCCTCGTCAGTATTGAAGTGAGTCCTGGTGCTTCTGACATGGACGAAAACTGCGAAACGGTTGCTCATGGATGTGAAGGTATTTGGCCCTTGAACGCAATCGGCAATGATAATGATAAGTACAGAGCATTTGTCGAACAGGGCGATGGTACTCTACCAGAGCTAGGAGGATTGCTAACCATTGCGCTGAACTTCGAGCGCGGGACTGTTGCCGTTGGCATGGCGAGTGGTATGGTTGGTATCATGGCGGTTGTGAGCCCGAATTATCCGAGGCGTTAAGAGACGGGCCCGTCGCCGCATGTCGAAAGGAGTGTGGTATCGCACCAGGAAGCGGCTGTGGAGGTGACGCTATCGGTAGGGCCTTGGCTTGTTCCATTCTCCGCATGCCGCATGTGTTGATCGTGATAACAAGCATGACAAGTACAAACTAAATCTTCATATGGCACTCTGCCTCGTCAGTATTGAAGTGAAACTCCGTGTGTCATGGCTCGACCGGTAAGCGGGTAGTCATCACGTGTGATGCTTTGCAGCGGCGTAGGCACTCTATACTGTGGGCACGTACATGTCAAACCTCCTGCTTCTCTTCCCGAAGCTTCGTGTGCGTGTTTGTTTTTGATGTCCGGTAGTAGACATCTGCAACAGAAATCTGCAACATGACTGAAGTACTCACACTGCGTCAAGAGCGCGATTACAGACCATATGAGCTCACGAGCAGAGAGACACAATGAAACCCTTGAACTTGGATACAATTTCATTGCAGTGACTGCGAAAGAAAGCGGTTCTCTTGCCGTCCGGGCACACTTGACATACTTGTGCGCCTTTCTGCTTCCATGTGCATGTAGACTGGTGGATTGCGGTGATTGTTTGGTGCGATGCAGTTCGAGAACTCTCCATGTGGGGTTGTGCTGTACCGTTCTAGATAGCACAAGGCCAAGTGGCTTTTTTCAATGCCAATGGCCGTGGATATCCAACTGATACTCATTGCGTGTATAAATATGTACGACGATTAATAAGGGCGCGTATGTGCAGGTCAGATATGGAGCGAAGCGTCAGCTATCAGCAAAACTGCGATGGTGGACAGGGCATGGGTCAAGCACGACCGTGGCGAATGGTCGGAACCTCATCGCGCAAGGGCGAACGCGAAGAGGAGACAACAAGGGTCTGGATGCGTGCAGAGGCAATCGATATCGGCACAGCCCGATTAAGCTAGCGATGGATAGATACGACGCGAGCAGGATCGAGCACATATATTTAAGCGAAGTTAACATGCGAAGAAAAGACAGCGGCAGACAAGCCCAGCACCTGTTCTGGATCTCCTGTTCCCCCCTGACCTTCTCCCGTCCTCATCACACGGAGAGTACCACCGGTAGTCCCTTCACGTTTCACCCAGAATTCGTACGGGATGTCCGAGCTCTTCAAAACCGTACAGTATTTGCAGAATTACGCTCTATGTAGTTCTGTGCCCTGTTGTAGAGAATTCTGCATGTAGTATACAGTGCACAATGCCTTGCGCAACTTTGCGTCTCCCGCCGACAACCCGCTAGACGTAATGCATCGGCGGCAATCACGTCCCATGAGTATTTAGTTAAAGGGGCAGTGCGGTACAGGATGCAGGCTGGGACTAGAGGGCTAACACGAGTAGACAGGCGCCTTGGTTCGTTTTATCAGATGCTGAGGTAGTGGTGTGCTTGTGCCCTGCCTCGGTATAGACGCGCGAGGGAGTTCAGCTTCAAAAGTGCACTGCCAAAAGTTGAGACAAGAACCAAGAAACAAAATAATTTGCAAAGAGAGCACTACATGATTTCACAGAAGAGTGTACTCAGCGTCTCAATCTGACATGCAAGCACTGTTACAATCACCACGAGATTCAACATGCGATCAAACATCGGGAGCGGCTTTGCATTGCTGTGGTGCACATGTGCAACTTATTGATCGTGATGAGAGACTGCTGCATGAACGGCGTGATGGACAGCTCTACTCGCCACGCTACTTGCAGACAAGGCGTAAAATGTCCGCAGCCAAAATTCTTCTTAAAATGGCACATTTTCTGTCACGGGGGGCAACAGTTAGCGGGCCAAGGGGTGGATTTGGCCGGGGTGTGTGGATTGGGGCGGCTAAGGCGCGCGCGGCGGGGGTGCAGTGTCGCGTGTACGCTGCGTAGGCGCCGCGGCAGGAACGATAGTGCGCGCCCTTTCGGCCGCCGACACCCTCATGCAGCTGTTCACAGCTGCATGTTCACATGAACAGCTGACGCCTGTTTCTCCGCGCGACTCAAATCACAAGCGTCCCGACGCCGCCCGCCAACGCTACACACCGCCGCGCGCAGTCGCTACGGCGACGCATCGCGACGCACCGCGCAGCAGCGCCCCGCCGGCAATGCCCGCAAATGCGCGGAGGTGCGCGTCGGGGAGATGGGCGTCAGGGACGCCCACTCCGCGCGGCTGTGCGGGCAGGAGCGCTCCGCGGACGGTAGAGCGGAGAGGAGGGCAGAGGTTGCGTAGTAGTCCGGGGGAGGGGGGCGGAGCGCTTGGGCGAGAAGGAGGAGGTGGATGCCGGTGCGAGAGCTCGGACGGAGAGCTCGGGGGAAGATCGGGGCGGAGTTTCAGCAAGCGAGCGCGCGGCAGCTCTGGTCGGCTCGGGATCAGGTGTTGGAGCGCGCGCACAGCTTTTTGCATGCCCGCTTGCAATCGATTGAGCAAGCAGACGCGCGGGAGGCTGGTACGGATGGATCACGGGCGGTATCGGACGCGGTGGCGATCCTGCAAGAAGGCGGCAAGGTCGGGGAGGAATTGGACGTGAACGTGCTGCGGATCCAAGAGGCCGAGGACGCTTTCCTCGGCGCCGATATGGGCTTGATCAAGGGCGTGCGCGACGTGTGGGCGGAGATGGTACGGCGGGCGTCACTCTCACACGGGAGCGGTGCGCGCGGGTTGGAGCTGGACGCGTTCGAGATGGGGCGGCAGCTGGGGACGGAAGGGGCGTTCGCGGAGGTGGCCGTAGCGGCGGTGGAGAGGTGTGCAGAAGCGGGCTCGATGCTGGGGAGGGCGCAGCTGGTGGCAGGGGTGGCACGACGGGGGGGCGTGAGGTTGTAACATGTCGGAGAATCGTTTCTACGACAGAACCGCCCTTTCTGCTTCATATCGGCCTCGGCCATGCACTCGAATAGCTCGTCGTGCCCGCCGCGGGCGTAGTGCCCGCTCGCCTCGCGCAGTAGCTCCTCCCTAGTCGGGAGCGGGTCCTGGATGCGGCACAGCCAGTCGGGGTAATCGGCGTCGTCCTGCAGCGAGAGGTATGTAGGTAGGGGAGTGGTGAGTCGAAGAAACGGTGGGTGGGTGGCGGAGGGGATGACTGCCTCGTGAGGGGGACGTGCCAATTCCTTTGCGGCAGCGGCAGGGTCTTTGTGAATGTTGAGGGCAGCAGAGTCGTCGTGCATAGGTCGGTGCGAAATGGCGAAGACGGGGCGCGCGTGCGTGGGAAGGGCGCGCCACAGTGCGGTCGACATGGTGAAGTTGGGGGAAGCAGAGGTCGGCCATGGCAGATCGCGCCTGGGGAACGGGCGTGGCTGGCGGTCAGTCAAGGGACGGGGCGGGGGGGGGGAAGACGTAAATGCAAAAAGAATTGTGCGAGTCGAAGCAGAATTCTGAGTCATTATATTAATAATTAAATATAGCAACATATTATATTATATTAATGAGCAAATTTTGAATTCTAGCGCAGCCAGTAAAGGTTGTACACGTGTGCAACTATTTTGCTTTTTTGCTAATTTTGCTGCACACGTTGATCTAATTTCTCGCACTTTCAACTGTGCAATCCAGTCGGCATGAAACGACCAAAAAACATACAACAAAGACCCATCCAGATTGCCCAAACACACTCTGTAAGCCAAAGAAGAGCGGACGTGTCAAGTTGTACAGTATCTACGTGCAAGTCTCACAGCCGTCAGGCGAGCATCGGCCCTCGGCGTCCGGCACGAGAGCAAGGAGTGAGGCGAGCGCCGCGATGCACCAGCCGCCGTCCGCCGCGATGCGCGCCGCGGCGTCGGCCGCGGTCGCCGCGCGCGCGGCGTGCGCGCCGCGCCCCGTACGCATCGACTACGTGCTCCCGCTCCCGGGCGAGCCGCGCCCGCCGTTCGAGTTTCTGCTGCGCGAGTGGCTTGCGCGGCACGGCTTTGCCGACGCGGACGTCGTCAAGTTTCTGGCCGATCGCGAGGTCGCCCGCCTCAAGCGCAAGAAGGCGACGAGTAGCGAGGGGGAGCGCGCGCGGGAGGGCGCGCAGGAGGGCGGCAGGTCGTCGGAGGACGCGGAGACCGGCACGCTGGAGATCCCGCCGTCGACGGGGACGGCTCCGCCAAAGCACTTTTTGGATCCGCCGACGGAAGCGTGGCAGCCGGAAAAAAGGCGGCGGCACGCTGGTGAGGAGAGCGCATCGCAGATGAAGGTGGAAGGGTTGGAGGGGGACGGCGGGGCGGACGAGCCGAGAGGTGAGGAGGTGGTGGGGAAGGGGGATTCGAGAAAGGGCAAGGGGGAGGCGCAGGACAAGGCAATGGCCGAGAAGGAAGGGCTGTCGGTTTTGGGGCGCGACGCTGGTGACAAGAAGGTACCGCGGAAGCGAGTGGAACCTTCGGAGGGAGAGGTCAAAGGGGACAGGCAGGGAGGTGTAGAAGATGTGGGGAATGGAAATGCGAGGAAGGGGAAAGGAGTGGTCGTTAGGCTGGACGGCGAGGGGGAGGTAGTGAACAAGTCACTGGACAATGTGAATTGGCTGACTGTTGCGGAGCGCGACGCGGCGACAGGTGAGGCCGACTGGATTGCCTGTCGCCTGTGCTTGTGTTTCGGATGCCCTGGTCGGAAGGAAGATTATATTTGGATGCATGCGTGGCCGTTTGACGTGTCCGACGTCTTTGGGCATGTGGAGAAGAATCATCAGGACAAGTGGGGAGAGTATCTCGCGGAGGGCTCGGAGAAGCGCGCCACCTTTTTCGACGGCGAGAAAGCCCCGGACCCGAAATTGCTGGCTATGCGCGTCGCGCAACTTAAGCAGAACTGGGGCGCTACCAGGGAGGAGCGGAAGAAGAGGTTTCTCAAGCGCAAGAAGTTTAAGGAGCAGAAGCTGTTGCGGAAGATTGGGAAGATTGCCAAGGGGGGCGAATCTTAGACGCAGGAGGGAGGCCACGCAAGCTACACAACTGACCGCTGTCGGAAAACAATAACTTCTGGGGACGACACACAACGGTATTTCAAGGCACTCTGATACGCGATGATGCGGCGAGACGTGCGATTGCCTTCTCCAACAGTATCATCAAAGTGCTCTGCCAGTGCAGTCTTTGTTTGAAGCCATGTATCGGAACTATATCTGTGAAAGCAAAACGTCGTGGTATTTGTTGCTCTCTGGCCGACTCCAGTGCAATCGAAGCCGTACGAACACACGAAGGCTGGAGAAGGCTTTCACATGCTCCTTTGCCTGTGACCTGCACACCTGAAAGTGAGCTAACGAATTGTGCTCGGACAGCAACGTCACTGAAGACAAATCAGGGGCCGCAGAGAGGAAAGTGGTTTGTCAAAAAGACAAAGTTTGGAAAGCATACCGCGGTGGTCATTTCGATCGGAAGAAGTAGTCATGTCCTGTTCTTCTACCCATCTCTGATGATCTGTGCGCTTGCACCGAATCTGTTTTCCAGACCAGCATTCAAGATTCCCGCTGCAGCTGCAAAAGAGATGCATCTTGTTCGACGTGCGAATGAGTGCAAGCGTTATTTACACGTTCGCTTCTCTTTCTTACGATCGGCGTCTCCACGTTTAATGACGACCCTGACATTCTGGCCTTTGACATGAAATGGATCAAGATGCGATTAGTCTGTGGATTGCGGTGTTATGGATGAATTTTCTGCTCAAAAGCCCAGGCGATGCTTCGTTTCGCCTGAAGGCACCCTCGACACGACAAGGGTTGTCTTGACAATAATATCATTCGTTTTATATCGATCGCGCGCTCTCTGACCCCGTGGTACCAAGTGGAACATCTCTGATCACTAATACCGAAATTCTTTGCAACCCTCAATTCGAACCCACGTGGTTGGGACATGCGCAAGCCAAGAGGCATGGTGCCCCTGCCGATCAAACCGATATTATGTTGTAGTTGAGATTGCAAAACAACTGCTTGAGTTTGTGACAGCAAGGCAAGACAAGACTACCAGTCGGACAGGAGTGCCGTCCACCGATGTAAGTGAAATCATGCAAACTCCAACGACCGACGGAATACTGAACAGCTATCTGCCGTTCTCTCATGCATGTTCTGGAATTACGTGCCCCGCCCCCAAGACGTGCAGTTGTAGTCCTGCCCTTGCCCTCCGGTATATTTCTGTCATGTATTTGCCGGTAGCGCTACGCACAATGCGCACAAGGAAGACCACCTCTTAGTCTTTCGATTCTGTCCATCCCGGGAAGGCGTGTGGAAGCACAGTTTCCGTTTTCCTCCGATCCCCGTGGTTCATCGAGCAGGCAAGGAATATTCCTTGTCACAGACACAATTCTGTCCGCGCAGAGCTGCTAAAGGTCGACAACTCACCTTGCCAGAATCAGTCGAAGGAGGCATGTGAGGGCCTCTGCAGCCCGTTCGTGTGTTCGATGAAATGCGCAGCGGCCAAATGTGTACAGTGCCCCTTTCTGAGTATGTAAATAAAATATTTATTTTGTTGAAACTGTTAAACAAACGAACACGGCTAAAAAAAAACGGACCGTCTTCGGCAACTCTATCGCTCGGGGCAGAGGCCTTCCGTCTTAGGAAATGTTCCCTCGGCGGCTACCAACGCTGCTTGATCTGCAGGGAAGCGCTTTGAACTGCAACATCAGAAAGTTGCCACTGCGAAATCACCAGTGAAGTGTATCGCAAAGAGAGCAGAAGAATACTCGCTTCGATCCCCGCGTTTGGAAGGAAGGCTTATTCATATATATCTCAGGTCGAAGAATATTTACATTCGTGGTTGGGTCAGTTTCAAATGATACCGTAGCATGATACTGTACACGGCGAGCCTCCGCCGAGACTGATTGGGAGGAGGTAGGTAGGCGCGGGGCGGTTTCCGAAATTGCTTTTCTATGCTTTGTTTCCACTCGCTGCGGATAGCGAGAAGAACCACGGCACCGTCAGCGAGTGCTCCAAGACAGAACGGACACGATGTCCTGCTGCACTGAGAAGAACATCTGAGGCTCGCAAATTTTTGATTCATTTGCATTTGGCACGAATCCACTGAGAATAGTTTGCAATTAGAGAAGGATCCCGCTCTTCTTTACAAGATGTTCAACAAAAGATGTGCATTCATGCTTCCGATAACATGCTGAAATTGTTCATTGAGCTACATTTCATGAGCCAATGTGAGGCTAGAACGTCAGCAAGTGGCACAGGAGAGTGAAGTCTCAGATACAAAGAGATGAATACATGCTGTCCAAGAACAAGTTTGAATGCAACAAGGGTCTACTATCCGACTGTGCGGCCCAGCTCCGTAGCGAATGACGACAGTTCTCCGGCTATGAGATACAGAAAACAAAAACAAAAAACAGCTCATTCATTGCTTGCGAAGACAACACAGCAAAGGGACTCGTGGTGGGGTCACTGCTCTCCGTGCTAATTCTAGCTTGCAAGCATTTCTGGAGGGGCTCCTTTAAGACAGCATGGACGCTGTCCATGCAGGGGCTCCAGCAGGGGCTCCTTTTTTGACTTAGATGCAAAGAACGAGGAGCTTGAATTCAAGCAAGATCCACTGCCTAGTCGGAGCAGCGATGGTTCTCTGAGAGAACTTCTCTCAGCCGCAGAACAGTACAACGGTCATTACACGTGCATGGTGTTGGAATTGCGGCGAGATCAGTGCACGTAGTTGACTGGCAGCATTTGCAGCAGACCGGAAAAAGGTCATTTATATTGCCGAAGAAATATTGAAAGCAGTGGAAATCACGTAGAGAATTGAGGAACCCCAAAATGCTGCACACGTCTGCGTCAGTGAAAACCAACTGGTGAAAACCATCATGTGGTTCTTCAGCACCGGAATCTCTGGCCTTACACTGGCTGGGAGATTATGCGCGATGTTGCTCTACAGTACATGAGCTGTGAGTCATCAATTGTGGTCTTTGACGGATACGCGGCAGTGCTGTCCATCACTGAGTCAGTTTCATAACAGTCACTTCTCTGCGACAAATGGTAATCACCGCACTTGTCGGCGTCTCTTGAAACTAATACTGTACCGCGTGTAGCCATTGACTGGGCGAGGCTGCTCGCATTAGAGGGCGATTGTGTTTGTACGTCTTCGTACGTTATCTCCTGTTCTTCATCGAAATAGATACGTCGGAAGGGCACAATCGTGTGCGTTCAATAGTCATGGCGGAGATGTGGAAAGCGATAAGTGCCAAGCTGTCCAACATTCCAGTGGCTTCGGGCTCAACTGCCCGTAGATGTTTACCTGTGATACTGCAGTTGCAAGTGAACGGTAGATTGTTCCGGAAAAGCATTTGGCGATGCAAAATAGAAGGGAGCCGCAAATAATTCAGAGGCCGTATGGTAATGTGAACGAGATGGTGATCCCATCACCTCTCCTTCATAATCCCGAAAGCCGATGGCCGCAAGGTGCTATGACAGAGTGGGGGTGAAAAGTGACAACAACGCGTAAACGAAGGAACGGCATTGATACAGTTCCAGTTCATGTTGATATCAGCGTATATGCGTGAAGTTCACACGTACCCTTCGAGTGGTACACGCTGATACCACATTGCGAACAGTCGGAATATCGAGGCACTGATGCTGTCTCTCGTTTGCTGATGGGGTTGTCATCTTGACAACATTGTAATGTATCTAATATAGGCTGATTGACCGTTGAAATGGGTGTGTACGGGACATTGTACGCTGTACAGTACAAGGAGCGGAGTGTCGGTGTGTCCACTGTGTTGTGACTCACAACACAGTGGACAAAAAGCACCTTCTCACAACTTGTGAGAAGGTGCTTTTTGGTCTGGGATGGGGCGAATGTGGATCGTATTGTTCTAAATGGGGCGGAGGATTTTTTGACCTGTGCACCACCACTGTCACTGCCCCGCGGCTCTGCTCTACGTAAACTTTACATGCATCCAGGCGACTCGCTCATTCCAGCGGCCTGGAAAGCCTGCCTTCTCTAGACCCGTTACAAGTTGCAGTTACGGTTTGCATGCCGCGCATTTTATCTCCTGGCCTCCCCTAATCCTACGACGGGCGCCTTGTGCGCTTGTGTGGAATGTTGTGACGTCACCCTTCAGAAACGGTGACATTGAGGCCGCCGAGTAGGAAGTATGCAGTGATGATTGGTCGCTTAGGAATACCATAGACCGTACGCCAGCAGTGTGTTCTATGCGCTCATTGGCTAGAGCGTAGTATACAGGAGCGTTTCAACTAGACACTCTCAGGCTGGCCAACCAACAGTGCAATTGGGAGTTGAATTTTAGTTAAAATAAGACCGCAGTATTGGCCTACAGTTCCGATGCATCAATTCCGTTGATCTACCATTGTGACGTCACTGGCAACCAGGGGCATCATCATAGACAAGTTAGCTGAACGACTCCCCTTTGTTTGTGTGAACTGTAGTACCGGACGTACATGTAAGGGGGAGTCATTTGCATGCCATGTACACAGAAATGAAGAGCACGATCAAAAGTTAGTTTTTGCCAGTAACAGCTCTTGGACGGGCATCAGTGCACGCTCAACAAAAAGAGAATAAATAGCTTCCCGCGAGGCCTCTCACCCTCGAAGCGAACGGCATTGCCTGCCATCGTTGATCATCACCACCCACTTTCCATCCCTCTGTCATCATGGCGCGCTTCGCCTTCAGACTGCTCCCAATTCTCTTTGCCCTCTCTATTCTCTATTCCCCTGCCAACTCGAAGTGCCTCCCACGACGCGAGATAACCCGCAATTTCTGCGCCAACACCCCAGTCGTCTCTGACTTTTCGCTCACGGCGTACACAGGACGCTGGTTCCAGCTCTATACCACTGCCGACGCGGGCCGCTTCTCAGGCAACCGTTGCGTCACGGCAAACTACACAGCTCAAGCTGATGGCTCCATAGGTGTCCTCAACTGCCAGTATCCGGCCTCTGTCGACCGTCCTACCTGCGTACGTGCGGTCGCCGCCCGTCGACCGGGCAAGGGGCCCGGCAGTCTCACTGTTTCTTTCCGCCCTGATGTACCGCCAAATCCGTACAACGTCGTCGCCACCCTCGGATTCAAGAGTTACGGGTACTATGCTGCTGCAGTGTTCTTCTGTAACGTCACTGCTGGTCGTGTGGAACGCGGCTTTTTCATTATTGCCAGGACGGCGTACAAACCGCAGACTATTCTAAGGCGCCTGAAGGCAAAACTCCGATGCCTTGGCTTCCCGGTTGACGACCGGTTTGAGCGTTCCAGACACCCGCCAAAGTGCATGTATTTCGACGGCCTGAACGGCTTCCAGAGCAGTGGAGGCATGCCACCTCCAGGAGTCACACGCGGGTAAGTGGTATTTTCGCACCATCACCCAGTTGGCTAAAGAGAACTGAATAGATTTCTAGGATTGAATGTACAGCTCCTCAACTTTAGGGTCTCTTAATCTGAAACTGTACTTCGCGTAGCGACGAAAGACTACTCTAGCAAGTGTCTACCCGACTGGGGGCCTGTCCTCATATAACCAGAGCCCCTTTTTTGCAATAATATACGCATTAAAAGGCAAATTTATAGAGTCATTTTGGACACCATTTCTATTCCGTGGCATCCGCGAAATAGTGCACATACATGCAAGCAGGCCTTTTGTGCACTACCGGGGCAAGCAGTGTAACAGCACCCATATATATATATTTTTTTTCTTTACAGTTTGATAATCCTTCCAAAGGACTGTTTACAACGCCTTAATGAAGCCACATGATTGGTGTGGATGGCGTTACATACAGTACATACAGCCCTTGAGCACGTGAGCGCCTCAGACGCCTTTCGGGACAGTCCGTGAGGAGCCGAATTTTAGTGTGAATTCTGCCAGGCGACTTTTGTCCAATTTGGCTGAGAGCTTGACGGCATATGCCTATAAGGTAGCGAGCGTGAGGCAAGGTTTTATTGTATTCCCCGACCTTTCCTTAGCTGACGCATCGCACACAACACGTCTGGTCTTTGCACGCCTCACAATCGAAGCAGGTGATTGCGGAGGAAGTATCGGTGGGAAGCGCTACTGTTGTAATGTGAAGATGCTCCTGGCGGGAGATCAGGAATAGCTGTGGGCACTACCATCGCGTGGTACGCGTGTTTCCAGAACCTATCTTTATCGCGTCGCAATATGTCTTCTCCTAAATCGCAAAGACAAACACAAGGATACGTACATCATATGCATTAGAGCATGAGCAATACGGTCGCGCAAAGTTGAAGCGGCTCGCTGCCGCCGAGCCTGCATGATGGTCTGCATTTCTGGCGCAGACTACATGACGCCTTGCAACATCAAACCCCGGGGTGAAGCTGATTCAATGTACCTTGAAGGACATTATCGAAGTCATCTTGGTTTCATAAACACAAAGATGCAGCTAGCGGAGGCGTAGAGAGCCGACTCGCTTCCTTCACCTTCTCTCCCCGACAGCAGGGGAAGCTGTCGGAAGCACGCTCCCAGACCAGTATCGGTGGGAAGGAAAAGTTTTCCTCAGTGCGTTGGCGTCAATTAAAGGACTAGAGCGGCGCAAGAAAACGAGCAGGAGTAGTTGAAATGGGCGAGAAACTTCGGCGATCTCGAAATACCATCCGCTGTCTGGGGTCCGCTGCGTTCCGCCAAAATCAATTTTCACACTACCCTTCCACGGGGGGTAATTTGAAACATGCGCTAATTTGGTACATTCGGGATTGTGACAGCAGACTGTGGTCAATGGGTCATTCCGAAAATCACAATTTGTGACTGATACACAAATCACATTTTGTGTGTACGTCACGCTATGGGGTCACTAAAATCATGCACACAAACTACGACGTAGCAGAAATAAAAAACCATGCTGGATCAGAAATCCATCCTCCTCCAATCATTTCAAAGCAATACTGCATTTGATCACACACCACGCTGACCCAGTGCTCAGCCACCACACCCATCAAACCTCTTACGATAGCCATGCAGAGCCCGACCATCGCGCTCCTCTTGCTCCAGCTCCTTCAATGCCAAACCAGTGGCGAAAGAACTGCATTTCGAAGACAATTGACAGCGCAAGGGCGAAGACGAAGGGACCGTCGCATTACGAGAAGAGCCCTTCAGCACCCTTCTGTTTCTCCCTTTGCCCTTCTGTTTGGTTCCGGGTGTGATCAGTCGCTGATCACCCTCGTGGGGCTTGACCATAGAGCATTTTCACATCTTTTGGCGCGCTTCAGACAACAGTACGACAGGTACACTCCTTACACTGCTGACGGAGTGATTCGTTTATTGCCGTTGCGCAATGTAAGGCGCGGACGGCTGCGAACATTGACTTCACAGCAATGTCTAGGTTTGGTGCTCTGTTGGTGGCGCACAAGGGGATCAGAGATGGCTCTTTGTCTTCTGTTTGGAGTTACCGCGTCCGTTTGTTCTGTCTTTGTTAGGTTTGGTCGCAGGATTCTAATGAAGGCTTTATCTATGGACCCACTCGCTGCGGTCAGAATGCCGAATGATGAAGAGGTGAGAGCCTACAAGGAAGCATTTGCGGCGAAATATTCTATGCTTTCGGATGTTTACGCTGTTGCCGACGGACTAAAGCTCTATCTAGAGCAAGCAGGGGACACTGTTATTCAGAATATGTTCTACAATGGCTGGACACACGACCACTACGTTGGTAACGTGTTTGTATTCGCCCCAAGTGGGGTTATAATTGCATGTATAGTAAATGCACCTGGTGCTATGCACGACTCCCAAATTGCAGATTGGGGTAACATATACTCCAAGCTGCGAACGGTTTATCATAGAACAGGTGGAATGTGTGTGGTGGACTCGGCTTTCTCAAGAGGAGAGCACCCCTTTTTGATAAAGTCGAGTCAGGACCCACTGGCAAATTCGGAAGGTCGAGAGGAGGTGATCGCTGCACGGCAGGCGACATCAGCACGGCAGGCATCAGAGTGGGGAATGAGGGCAATAAAAGGGACTTTGCCTCAACTGACAGACCGAATGTTCTACGAAGAAAGAGGCGAGAGGAAAATCATTTTATTGTGCAGTGTGTTGTTCTTCAATTTTCGCACAAGGCTGGTGGGTATCAACCAAATTATGTCCACTTACATGCCACATCTTGGCGCGGAAGCGAACATCTTTCTCAGGTCAAGTGCGGCCCCCTGAGATCGTTCTCATTTGCATGCTCGGTGATCCACATTAAACACATCGGCATCACGGAGATTTGTTTTGCCATTTCGCCAGGCGTTTCGGAGCAGTGTTACTGCGCCACGACATGAATCCACCCCGAGGTGAGTGCAAGCGCAATTGAACTCTTTTGTGATGTGTCGTTGCTTAGAGATTGGTGATAAAGATGCTTTACAACCGTTAAGCAGCACGGCAAGGTTGTGAGTGATAAGCGACAAGGCGAGGTTGTGCGCGACTCAGATTGAATTCTGCCGAACAACACGCGCCAACATCCACACCATGACAGTGACTACTCTTCATCGGAAGCAGCATTGTAGAGACTGAGTTATGGAAGTAAAACTCGGAAACCGGCACAGTTGTAGCTTGCGATCACTTAGGTGTGGAACGAGGGCGACAATAAACCGCATCAGCGTGCTGCTGTACGCCTAGTGGGCGAAATGGATGCGCTTACATACAAACCTCGCAAGTAAAACAGCTTCTGGGTCATTCGTGCATACTCGTAACTTCTGCGCTACAAAGCTCTTGGCATGCTTGGTTGCCATACTTTGATGTTCTTTGAATGAAACTGGAGCTTCGTTAAATTTTCCACCTGTGCAATGGAACGACATTTCAAAGTGGCGCAGGCGACGGACAAGGTGCTGGAGAATATCGACAACCTCGCCAATGCGAATACGCACTTGCTCGATCTCAAGGCGTGCGAGATTCGGTGCCTGTTGGACCATGCGTAGCATATATCATTTATAACTCCTGCAGTGATATCGCTGTATCATTGCAAGTAGATTAGACGAGCTCTTTTTCTGTCTGATGCATGGAGAAATTCGATAAGAAGAGGTGGTTTCGGAGGACATTTCCAGTTTAGAATGAGTGTTTCCAATGCGTGGAGAAATGGTGCGAGGTTGAGAGTAGAAAATCGCGCACTAGGACAGAATGGATACGACGCATGCGAGGTAAAAAAGGCACTGGCGGCTTTCGCTTGACATGAATCTCACGAATACTCTGAGGAGAGTTCCTTATATCCACGTAGGCATCGTCAGAATGGACGCAATAGTGAGCATGGGCCCTCAGAGACCTATTTGGCACTTCTGGTATCAGTGAGATTCTCTCTCGGCTGTTTACGGATGTTTGCCTACTACGTGCCATCGCCAAGGTCTGCTTGTCATTGCAGCTATGGTTCGGGATCGGTATCCGGCACGTCTTTAGATCGCTTTTGGGAGGACTGTGTGAGGCTGAGCAGAATGATCTGCATAAATTGCTCATGCCGCCTGGACTCAGCTTCACGACGCGACCTCTCCTCCTCCCGTCGAGCAATTTCATCAACTCGATCTTGCTCCTTTCGCCTCCTCTCTTCCGCCCTATTCTGCCGTTCCTCCAGTTTATCCAGCTCCCTCTGCGCCAGCTCATCTGCTCTTCGCGTTTGATCCTGTAGCATTGACATTCTTATCAAAGAAAGGATATCGTCAACCCCAGACTTTGGCACGTCTCCTGACAGACTGCTTCTCTTGCGAACAAGTGGTCTTGGTGACATGCCACGAGAGTTTAAACTAGGCAGCGCAGCAGTATTGCTCTGCGTCCCTTCAACTTCTATGTCCGCAGACGTAGAGGCGAATGCGCGCGCGTCTTCGCTCCCTTGCTCTTCACGCTCATTTACGGTTGTAAGAGCTCCCGCACCTTCTGTCTCGTCGTCAGTCCAAAATATCGGCGCGATACCTGATCCTGACGAATGATCAGGAATCGATTCTTCTAAAATGTCTTCGGTAAACTCGGCATCGCCAATGTCGGCTCTTTCCGTCATTTTTTGCCGAACACGCTTCGCTTTCTCCCCATCTGGTGGAATATTAAGATCACCCGTGGGCACTCTCTTTCGATGGAGTGCCCCAAACTTTCGCCTTACTGAATCGACACTTCTCTCCACTCCGGGGTAACGATCACGGTGAAGCCGCAAAACTGTTTCCCACTCATCCCTGCACAGCGGTAAGTGCTCTATTAACAATTTAAGAAGATTGTCGGTCTCTTGCTGCGTGAAGCCGCTACCGCGTCCACCAGGAGCCCGAGCATTTCGCGATCTTCTCTCACCGGATGCCACATTCCGCGATATTCTCTTGCGGGGCTTGAGCGGACGGCGGACATGTCGCGGCAACCGGGGCGTTTGCGGTCGTTGATGAATTGCAGGCGCAGCAGGACGTGTTGGATCTGGCTCGGACATGAAAACTACCGGAGATGGTGGGGGTACATTCGGTGTCGAAGCGCTGAAGTCGGGAGACGGCGCTGGGAGACTGGAAGGGGCTGAAGAACAGGTATTGACAAAGGGCAGCGTGTGTCGTTGTCCAGGAGTGTGGGGTCCGTGAGTGGATGGCATGAGGGTGTTGGGGTGAGAGGGTTGCGACTGGCAGGAGGAACGATGGGGAGGTCCGGAAGGGTGGGGGAAAGAGGCGTGGGCGGGGGCATTAGCGTTTTGATTTGCTACACTGTTGGATTGAGGGGGTGATGCATGAGGAGGGTCTTCATCAGCGGGAGAGGACATCGTAACTCGGTGTCGATGGCGAGGGAAGGGTGTCACGAAAGATGGTTTTGGTATGGGTTGGTGGCGGGCTTAAGGGGCAAGAGGATTGGAGGCTTACAATGGAAAATGCGCAAGCGGAAGATTTGTGTCATACACAAATCAACTTCGCATGAGGAGAAGCATGCGAAGTACACGGGATTTGTGTATACAAACATCACCATTTGTGCGTGCATAAATTGGGAAATGGGATTTTCGGAGTCGCCCAATGGCTACGAATTTGTCTCCGTAGACCAAAAAAATGCTTGCAGTAATGTATCGCACGTCTGCAACCACCAAAGACCACCTTATTCCGTAGCAAACCAACAGTAGTGTCTTCCCGCCAAATAGAATGGCACCTTTTTCAAGCTACTTGGACACATGAACTATTGTAATATCCACACAAATACCTCGCCTCGAGATGCCCGGATGCTTTCCAACTGCTACGATCGCACCTCGTACCATCGTAACTTACTGACTGTGAGCCTCTCTTTGATTCCACACCACCCTATGACAAATTTGTCAACGCGGAAACAGACTCGCCAAGCGCAAGTGCGCACAGTTCGTGATGAAACAAGCCGCAAATCTCGAGAAAGAGCTCTGCAGCTCCTCAAGCAAGGCCACCAAGTGCGGACTGGATCTGCCACATGTGACCTATCTATTGACACAGTCATAAGAATAAAGAAGGCTCTCACCGACAAGCACAATGCGTATTTGGACAGACTTTTTAACCCCGCAAGCAATCGTGCAGGTCGAAAAGTGTCATTAAACCGGGAGAAGATGCTCTTATAAAGGAACGCATGACCTCTTTGCTTCTAAGGGGTTTGCAATGCATTTACCAACGCTGCGTAGCGTGATGGCATCCATTGAGACGGACGGACGAAAAAGATTTGAAAGCGATGTTCCGTCTGCTGCAGTAATATGGTCTTTCCGTGCTAGAAATAGGGACATCACATTCCGCAAATCCGAGAACGAGGAGAATGCAAAGCTGAAAGGGGAGAACTTCGAGCATGTTCAAACTTATGCACGTGCCCTACGACAAGTCGAGAAGGATAACCCGGGTATCTTTGAGGATGGCGATAGATTTTTCAATCTGGATGAAACCGCCGTTGACGGGGAGATGGGTCACAGGGTTAAGGTCGTTGGGTCTGCAGACACACATCACGGTGGATTTAGGGTTAGTTCAGCAAATTCTGGAACAGGAAAGCATGTCACCGCTGTTGTAGTGACGTCCGCCTCAGATAGAAAACTACCTCCTTTTTGTGTTTGCAGGTAAAAGCACGATGTCTTCTTGGTTTGAACCTTTGTCTCATGAAGTCTACAAAGATGGAACTGGTGTCCGTCCCTGGTTGACCATTCCAGGATGGTGCCCAAGTGATGCAGTTGTTGTGCCGACAGCAAACGGTTCTATGGAGAAGGGGATAGCTCCTCTACTGGTCGATCAGATGGAAAGAAATGTAAGGCAGTTTGTGCCGGTGGGAAAACATTGTAGGCTGCCTCGATGGCCACTCGTCACGGAATGGGTTTGACTGTCTGGATTCCTGTCTATAAAAGGTAATTGAGGTTGTTCAGAGCCTAGCTAACACTTCACATTTCTTGCAGCCCTACGACTCATTTATAAACAAATGTTTCCAAATTTCAGTGCGAACACTCCGGGATATATTATGTAGCATGGCAGTATCAGACACCAAAGCCATTCGCTTTAAACTAATGCTTGTTGTGGCTGGGTTTCGGGCTATTCCGCAGGGCATTGTGCAAGCTTCGTTCACGGCTACTAGACTGTGGCCCATGGGCTGCCAATTTTTGGATCGGTTTAGGAGGGAATAATTTAGAAGGAACGAGGAAAACAAGGAGATGAGAGTTGTGGTTGATGCTACAGGTCCCGCTGCAAGGCCACCCGCAGTACAAAAACGTTAGAAAGACAGCGACACGTTCGCAGAGATACAAAACGTTGTTTCTTCTGGGGCACTGCCATCGACGGCCATCGACAGAATTTGTACGATCTACAGGACAACACTACAGTAAGTAGTATTTTTATGTCCGTTAGGGGTCCCCAAATTGAAATGTGCTTTGGTCATGGACGCGTCGGGGCAACTAATCGTAACGTTGCTCTGGCCTGCGGAGCACCATCCATATACCTAACGCATAGTGAGGTTATTAGAAAAAAGAAGGAAAAGTCGCTGACGGACGAGGTTGCGAAGCATCGCAAATTACAAGAAAGAGAGCACAAAGCAGAACTGAAATTAATCAATGCAGAAGCCAAGGTTCTTGCAGCTTTGAGGCGGCAGGAGCAGAAGCAAATCAAATAGGCTGCAGCCTCGGGCGAGGAAGCGCCGGCAATAGGAGAATAAAGCGGATCATAAGAGGTGCAGGGAGGTTTTAGACGCACGAAAGGCAGCCAAAAAGGCTAGATTTGGCAGTGGCGGCGTCGCTCTGTGGCAACAAGCAGTGGCAGCTGCAGCTCTCTTGGATTTACAGGGACCTCACCAACTCTGAGTGTGGTGATCTTCGTCCCAAATTACCCCCTTTGGTAGATTTTGGACCTATGTGGTCATCATACAGTAAATTCATTGGGCTTTTTTCTCTGACTACAATTTGACAGTAATGGTTCGATGTTTTCATTCCCAGTTCACTCTCTCATCGTTTGGCGGTCTTTGTCGGGAGACCGAAAGGGGCGGTCCAGAGGGGATTTTAGTAAAGGGTAAAATGGTGGTAAATAGGGTTACCTTAAAACGGAGGGGGAAATGCGGCAGGCTATTGCCTCAGAACCGCTACGGAGGGTGAGCACTGTCAGGGGACGGGGTTGTCGGGTTGATGGTTTCAGGTGATTGAATGTGCTGAGGTCGAAGACGGGTAGCGTCTTCGACCTGGCTTTATAGTCCTATTGACTCTACAATAAAAGTAGGCGCACTACCACATAAGGGAGGTTGCGCCACCCACGAAATGTGTCTAAACGGTTACACCGTAAAAGAGGTAGAATTCTAGGTGGTACGTCCTTAAGGGACTCTATCCTTGATAGCAAAATGTAGCCTACATAGTCCCTGAATTGATATTGATAACAGAGAAATGTGATATCTACTGTAGTCTAGTCAATAAGTCTAACACTCCCCAAACTTTCTTGTGGGACGATCTGAAGGTATTTTTGCACTTAAAATTTTGAAGATTGTTCCAAATTACCCCACCCCCCCCACCCCCCCCCCCCCCCCCCCCCCCCCCCCCGTGAAAGGGTAGTATTTAAATTTTTGTTCCTACCTCACGGACTGTAATAGACCTTATTGTGTTCCTAGTTATTGCCTGTTATTCTCGAAGTCCCAAATTCCAGGCGTTTAAAAATTCCCACATCAACATGCAATGTTTCTCAAAGAGTCATTCCTGAACTTGTAGTCTTAAGCGTTCAATTCTAGTAGCTATGCGCAAGTGGGGCGAGGTTACCGCGCTACAAACAGCAGCAGGTATGCAGACCCAGAAAAGAACAAGGACGAGAGCATTGTACATCGAACCAGGCAGCTCACTCTTCATGTCCTTCTTGACCTATGATCCACCACCTTCATGTTTTGAAACATGAACAACACACTTTTCCGCCTCCTTCTGCTCAGTCTTACCCGCTATCGGAGCTAGGGCGCAAAAAAATTGCCACAGTAACTCGACTCTACAAATGGACAGACGATACATCCGCGACAACATCTTGCCTTGTGGCCCTCTCGTCTTGGTCCCGTCTTCCTTTGCTGTGAACTCAGACGCCGTGCGTCGTTCCTACGCTACTACCTTCCGCTTCTCTCAGAACGTTGCTGTACTGGACGTCCCACGCATTGGGCGCGTCCTGGTCGACGCAGGCTTCAGCGATATGTAGGAACTAGTCGATTAAGCTGATGATGCTGGCCGCCTGAATGACCACCTCCGAGACCGGGGCATCTGCAAGGAATGCATTGATTACGGTTTCAATTAGCAGGGGCATTTGGACTATATCTCAGGCCGTCGATGGGAGCGCGATGTTTCCAGGGGCACCGCTCGTGATCGAGGAGAAGGAACATGAGTACTGGTGAAGCCGGACGCCAAGCAAAAATAATTTGCTCCGAAGCGACGTTCTCGATCGGCTTTTACTCTTCAATTTTGTGACGCCGGGAGTGAGAAACGTGGTCACCTTAGTCATCATGTAACCTTTTGCAAGACAGTATTCACTTCTACAGGGAATGTGATGCCTTTTACAAGCAGCAAATTACTCATTACACGACCCGGCCGGGGGCGCTACTTTTCAAGTTGTTGCGCCCCATGGCAACAAGGCGAGATCTCGCGGTCGCATCCTACGAACAGTTGCCTGGCTTGGGTTCATTACGCAGGCTGGACATGTCTTTGACTGGGTGCCGGCGGGTCCACAGCGGGCAGATGCCGGGGTATCGACGGTGTACTTCCCCTGCGGAGGGGTCTGTTTCGGAGGCGTGAGAGTAGAATGATGGCGAAAGAGGGTACCTGCAAGTGCCCTGGAATCGAGAGCGAGATGCAGTAGGACTCGCCCGTCCTTTGTTTGTGGTGATCTCAGAAAATTTTCACGCTTGGCTAGCTACCCAAGGGTAGAGTGCGCAAAAAATATCACGAACTTGTAACGGGGATTCGGGCGTTCACAAAAAAAAAGTGGAATGTTGTAATGCCAGTTATTTTCCACGCGTAAGCACCAGACTGGTACAGTACCCTTGGTACTCGAAGCTTTCGAGAATGCCTGACAAAATTGTGAAAGTATTCCAAGAAATGTCCCGTATGATCATAGGGTGAACCCTTCAAACTCACCTCAAACTGTGGGAAATTATGGTATGACGGTGACGTATACAGGACGAATAAAATGCATCTCAACGCAATTAATGTAATGCACAACAACGGGAGCATTTTAATAATCTCAGATGTCAACATGCAGTGCATCCTCTCCTAAAAATGCTTCGATAGTGCAAAACATTACGTGAGGAGAGGACAAAGCACCTGGCTGAAGTAGTATAAATAAGGGAAGAGTCGAGGCAGACTAGCTGCACAAGACAAGCGAAAAACAAAAACGAAGCCACGACAATAAAAAGCGCGATTCCCCTCATTCGCCCGGTCCTGCCGGTTAACCTTTATTGTTCCCCCCTTTTCTTTTTTTGCGACACAAACAACTCGCGACAATCAGAACGACAGTTCAATACTGTGGTTCCATCCAGATAGGTCAGCACCGTAGATAAGGCACAGCCACATAGGGCACTACAACTCAGCAGATAAAGTCACCGCAGGCCGCCCTCCCCCCAGAGGCGAGAGGGCCATCGGTGTTCATGGCATCACAAATACTACTGTATGCAAGTGGAGTGTGCGGCTTCTCTGCACTAATAGGATACTGTACCCTTGGTACAGTATCCTATTAGTGTCTGCTACTGTACCCTTGGTACAGTAGCAGATAACAATAGAGGTAATACGGCAAACTGAATGACCCTTCATGAAGTCTGCTCGGGTACTTCAGGTGTGTAAACCGTATTATACACTACCTTTGAAGGTACAGTACCTGAACAGTGCAGCACTCGTCTTCAAAAAACGAAGAATGAGGTGCTGTCAAAGACACCACTGAACGTGAAGCTCAACGTGAAGAATTATTTGGAATGACCGCAACTCTTCCAAGATACTCGACAGTCTAGCACTGAAAATAACAGCACAGTACAGTACCAATCTGTAGCTCATCGGATGAGCTACAGATTGTAGGGATGGGGGATAGGGATGAGCCTCATCCCTACCACACAGTTAACAGCCAACCCTAAGTGTGTGTGCCTTCCAGCCATTTCCAAATGTCACACTATTTCTCCATGATAAAACTGTCGGTGAAAATTCGCGCCCTTCGCCGCTTCATCACACATAAGAAACGGATCCAAGCCAACCTTCTCCAAAGAATCTCATACCATACACAAGCGATGCGCCTCTTTCAGGACTCTACACGTGCATGGTTGAAGTTTCAACCAGCGACGGTCGAGGCGTCTCCAAACTACATACTGTATTGCTCCTGCGCACGGAGCACAAACTCACTAGTCGACATACAGTGCACTGGCCATTGCACACAAGTCGAAAGTTAGCTCTTCATGCTTAAGAAACATGTTTTTGGACGGATCTCCCACATTGCTTCTCATCGAGAAACCTTACACGCGTACAGTACTGTGACATACAGTACAATAGTCTCCTACTTCACAGGCAACGAGTAATTAATCCCACAGTACCAAGGGTACCGTTGGTACAGTATATAGACGAAGCATGATAAGTTTTCGAAGGATGGCGTACCCTTGAAGGGTACATTACTTATATACAGTGCTGTACCGAGGGTACTGTATCATGCCAATGCTGGTCGCAGTAGGCTACTCCACAAGAGGCGCAGCGCATTGCTTTAATTCTTCATGTACCGCACAGTATACAATTAATAAGGCAAACAATCACATGGTCGACCACTAAAACCACATGGTCACTTGCGTAGGTCCATATACACAAGAGGAGACATGCGCCATACAGGCCACAAAAAGGCTTCATTTGGGTACGCAACTTAATCTGGGTGCCTGAAGCATGCTAAATCCAGCAGGTGCTGTAGCTAAACACGGAGATGCATCATGTGATTCCAGCTTACCGTCCTATCGACCAATGACTGTATCACCGTTGTTTTGCAAAAAGATAAATTTGTTCTGAATCGTTGCAGAAAAGTGTGATTTACTTCCGTATAGTTTTATATCATGGACGCTGGGAATACAGATAAAAGGCATCCAGGCGCAGATAGTGAAGGATGGGCCATGGAGAGATTTTACACAACATAGGTCGGAGGGCAAGGCGTCGACGCTCTCTTACGACAATAGACGAGGATAATTTGATACCATCCTCGATTTCATCCCTCCTGGCATCGCAAATTTTCAGGTGTCGAGCTCACTCTGCACCACAACTGCCTCTAGCTTACCGATCTCGTGTTCGAGCATAACGTTCAGATTTACCTCAATAACAACCCAAAACAGATGTTTGTCCTGCACATGAATACCCTTATAACCGAGTTACAACGGCGCGCTACTCTCTATACAGCTGTTGAGTACACAGGCCACGCCGAAAGTCCGTGCATTTGAAATCCTTTTGTTCGATATGTCTGTGTTGAAGTTTTCCGCAGTGTGGTTCATGCTCTTCACTTTCAGCAATGCTAAAGGAAACTCGCTCGGAGGCTACATGAGTTTGTCCCCCGAGACTCAACCTCTTACCGACAGCGCCAGAGAAGTGGCTGCGTTTCCGGAGAGCGTGCCCTTCTCTGCTCTTCGGTTTCTTTCTACAAAACAATGTCCCTGCCAGTGTCTACGCAAGGGAATCGCAAACAATCAATGCAGCAAGCTTGGAGCGTTCTGTGAAAAATCTGAATGCCAGAAAACAGATGGAAAACCCGGCCGACGATGCTGCTTAAAGGGCGAACTCGGTTTCGGCCGCTGCGAATGTCTTCCCAACCGGATTGTTCTCGGCATAAGTTTCAAGGACGAGTTAGCGGCCCGCAACGCAGCTGCAGATTTCTGTGCCGAGAGGCGTTTATGCCCTCCCGACTGTGATTGTAGTGCGTGTTTCGTAACGAACGTTTTCTGCCTTAATTTTGAGAAAGTCTGGGCGTGCCGCGCCGATTGCCGAGGGGGGGAGAAGACAACTTGCAGACCAATTGTTGGGTAATATGGCTTCACATTAGCGCTCTATCTAGACTCGGTGTGTACCTTGCAAGGCTTGCAGCTTGTCAAATTGCTGAAAATCACATTTCGCCATCCAGATCGTGTAGTAACAACAAAGAATGTCTAGTATTTGTGCGAGAAACAAAACATGTCCCCTTCGTAAAACAACCCCTTCCAACGCTCGTCAAAATATCAATCTGCTTGGGAAAAGGCCATATGTTGGTGGGAAACTAAAGAAGGCGTAGTTGCGACCCGATTGGAATACAACGACACCAACACTCAAAGACCCTTTACAAACATGACGAGCGAATCATCACCGGGATGTGAAAAAATGATCGATTCGGAAGTGAAAAAGCAGCACGGAGACAGTCTGACTGCTTGTACGGCGTGCAAGTAGCTCATCATTAATAGAAAAAGAGTGGAACAGAAGTTATCCATGGCCAGTTGTCAATTGCTTTACACAGGGGAGCTTTCACAAGATACCGAAATCGAGCTCTCTAAGTTCGGTACTGTACAGTATTTGGATTTTCTGGCACGCATGCCCCACCAGCATCGGACCTGAATGTTTACTTGTCAGATAAGCCATTGAGGTTAACATTACAATAATCATCAACACAATAAGACTGAACAACAAACGGTACCAACCTGCTAGGCCTCCCTTACAGTTACTCAGTCATTGCGCAAGAACTGGTCTTTGTGCAGAAACGGACCCTTGTTAGAAAAGAGAAGGTCTCTGCAAGGTACCGATATTTGTGCAGACAAACTCGTCCGTAAATACGGGAATATTTTAGATAAATAAAACCCGTTATATTCTCGAAAAGATCAGGTCTTGGCGTACGTAACTCCTTGTGTCTATGAAAACGCTAGTGTCTGTAGGACTGTTGTCGGAAAACCTCTATGACAAGGTTGTTCCTTCTGGTTGTTTCAAATCTGATCCTTAACGTAGGCGCGCAGGAGCATACGTCTTTTCGCAGGGAACACGGATCAAGGGTGAAGACGATAGTTGTGACTGCTCGCACGAGAGAGAGTCACCAATGCAGCAATAAAGCTCCAATGTTTACTGATGTTCGTCTTGCTCGGAAAGAAATGGAGTTAGCTCCAGAGCGAAGTCCGTAGCCTAGTTCGCAATGCACGCACTGTCTCGCCCTGTTCTTGGATGCAACGGGCGTGGCGACTAATTGCATTATGTACTAACACTATAAAGACTACGACCTTTGGTCTCCTCAACAATTTCTGCTTCGTGACCCTTCCGCAGCTCTCTCCCTTGGGATCCAATCTGGATCGACTCAACGTTATGATATATCATGATGCGATCAGGGAATTATGTAATGCTGTAAAGCACACCGCGAATGTTTCCCTATCTTTCGACAACTGTTAGTATTCATATGACGACAAGAAACCTTAATTTTTTTAGACAACTAAACCCGCGATTTCACTTCTGTTCTCTGTAACCAGAAGGCCATCCCCACAGCTAAAGCATTTGCTTGTCGATTCTAGTGAAAAACAACTCGTTGATGTATATACACGTGTTCAAAAGAAATGATTGGCTTACAGATAGTAAATTTCTTTGAGCTAATTTTATACCATTAGCATAGAATCATTCTGTTGAGGGCTTTCTATTCGGCTCCACCTTCAGAAAAATTTAAAACCAGAAGAAATAAAATAACATTTGTCCTCGTATGACGACTAGCGGTCCGATAAACACTAGTACATGTCAACGCATTCACGTATTTAGACGTGTAAAATGCTACTGTACTTGCGGTACACAGTACTGCAGTATAAACTGCTAGTTCCGTGTTGGAGATGGGACTGCCTTTGTTTGTGTAGTAATTAACGTGAATACTGAAGGACCTAATCGATTTGCATTGTGCGCCAATTTATGCACAGAGATGATGCTGGCGGGAAATTACTCTGCAACTGTTACAAGCAAGAACGTGAAGCTATAAGGTAGGAAGGACAAACACAGTATTAATGTCTTTCTGGTTATAATTTTTATAAACACACTGCGAATGTCCTTCCAAAACGAACTGATTCCTCCATTATTTAAAAGGTTTGCATAGAACTACGCTACTGCTGCGGCCAGTCCAAGCAGTTTACCTCAACGACCGAGAGCGAAGCGAAACCTGATGGTAGTCCACGAGTTTACTTCCAAGCCGCCTCTTGCTTCCTCGATGCCGCCTCTATCTAGAAACTCATTCTATCGTATACATCTGATAAATTGGGAGCGAGGTCCAGCTGGCCCCCTGTCCCGCAGTTGTAGGCACAGGAAGCCGCCAGTCGAGATGGCTACCGTTTGTGCTCCCACTCTCGACCTCCTCCTTCTGCGATCCGTGCGATCCGCCTGCCCGTGGCCATCTTCAACGTCCTCCCCGCGCCCCCACTTCTCCTTCAGTCGCGCGCTCCACGCCTCCCGCGCGCGTCTAACAGCCTTTCTTCGCCCGTGAGCCCGGCTTGTCTTACTCGAACCGTCCTCCTGATCCCGTACCAAACATCCCCGACACCTGCTACGTCCCAATTGAACCACCAAACATCCCTTGATCCAACGGTCTCCTGGTCATGTGACCACCAACGCTTGCCACTGTCGGGCGATGCCGCGCATCCAAAGTGTGCGCTCACAATTTGAATGATCCAGTCTTGGGATCTGGGCGTCGGTCCGTACATTTGCTACTTGTAGCGAATAAATCATATCCAAGGCGCACCACTACATTTCTGTGTCATCCTAGAAAGAATTTCGAAAGAGGAGTACAGTATCCAATGGATGGAAAAGGAATGGGTCGGGAATTGAAAGCAATGGACAAAGCGTTTGGATGGAGATTAGTTCTAGACTAAAGTAATAGTTTATTATAGTCTAGCATCTACTGTATCGTTCCAAGTAGTAACAGGATCTCAATAAAACGGGACGAATTTGGATGAGGAAAGCAAAAATGCGAGGCCTAACCTCTCACTAACCTTGAGAGCCCCCAATCTGCAAACTGAAGTGTGTCGAACTTACGAACCGCTTTGCAAACACCACTCAAGAAAAGTAAAACACTCTGTTCACGTTATTAACCCTGCGTACCGCTAAAGATGCCCTGCGGCGGCGGGGTTTGCCGGAGCCGAAGCGGGCTTGTGTAACTCACTCTACTGTATTGTCACACTGTGCTGTAAATTATCATACGGCAAATGGAGAATAAATGAATGAAAAGTGTGTTATTCTACGGCAGTCGCCGCGCCCGTGATCTTGTCTCTGGTGTTTTGCAGTAGGTGGAGTTGGGTATGAAATGTGTGGGCTCTGAGTTGCTTGGTGAGGCAGTCTGATGGATATCTTTCGATGGGACATGGCGTAAGGCGAGGCCATTACTTAGGACTTCTTCTTGAAGGTCATGATATTTGATATCGATTGTTTGACCTTGAGGATTGGAAAGTCAGCGGAAACGGTGAGACGTGCGGCAGCGTTGTCTATAGAGAGGATTGGACGGATAGTGAAGGGATTGAGAAAAGGACTTGTATGAGATTGCAAATACAGTTGAAATGTTTAGTGGAATAGAACGTGGGGACGTACTCTACTTCGCAGTTTATGGCTGATATAAGTTTTTGGCAGTTTGAGTGCCACGCGATGGGGAATTTGTGCCATACTGCCGCAAAACTGGATATGGAGCACTGAGTGTCTCGGCAACCGGTACATTCTGAGTCGTAATATGTGCGCAGGATGTTTGGAGTTGAATCAGAGGGAGAATATGGGATGCCGAGGTTAATTTTGTATAACGACCGACGCGCGCTGAGGTTTGTAATCTGGTGGCCGTACACGGTTTTACACGCGGTGGAAGTGTTCACGTAGTGTGAGCCGGCATGCGCCGATCGGTAGTACCCGGATACTTTTGTGCAGCTAGGCACACGTTTAGTGTCGGGGCCCGTGCGGTAGTTTGTAATTAGAATGCTAATTATTGTGATTGCGTACAGTACCCTGTACACAGTCGGTGGCAGGCACTGTGCTGGGGCCAGTGTCCGGGCGTTCCTCTGAGGGGTTAAGACCCGAATCTGATCCTCTGCAGTAAACTGGGGGCAAGCTCGCCCCCGTCCCTTTCGCGCCAAACTACTACCGTTCGGTTAGTTATCCCGCGCCGGCTTCTAACCCGTCACTGATCGTACCCTAATCGGCACCTCACGACGACTGCACATGACCGGCCACATGTACCACTCCCTCTTTGCGAGCTCGACCGTACCGGTTTTCCGCGACCCGCGTGTAATGCGTTGCGTGCTCCCTTGGCTACCCCTCCGAAGCCTCTCACACCATCAACAGTTGAGGGGAGGTATCCAACAGTTTGTTACTATTGCGGAAGGGAGAGCGCTCGAGGGAGAGCTGCGCGCTTGGACGCTCGATACCTAGGCAGAATTGTACGGACAGAATTGGATGAGAAAAGAACGTGTCGATCGCAAGCGTTCAATCGATGATGATTCGATCGGAATAACGACGGGATGACTTCACCTCCAGGCGTGCGAGCACCCGCACTAATAAGGGCGCAACGTACCCCTGGACGAAGAATCTGGAAACCCTGCTGCGCCCGCCACCGCAACTGGGCCGCAAGATATCATTCGGATGGGATGTAACGCCGGCCAAGTCGGTGGGCACTGGGAATCGCGCACAGTGTGTGATGGACACGCTTCAACCGCGCTTAAAAGCCTGGTGGAGGCGTTCCTTGCCACTAAACTGCCCCAGGTTGTGCACGTGGGCCTCGACCGAACGGTGCCCGACGTTGTGGACGAGCACATACGAAGCGCGATCACACTGCTTTTGGACGAATTGGTATCTGCCTCGTCTGTACTAGTATGATAACTTCGTTTCGGACGCTCAACGGTAGCTGATATAGCCTCAGTTAGGAGTGATACTCGTAGCCCACCGTACACGTGCAAGCTGGAGTGACGGCGCACGTGTACTACTGTACATTCCCGTGTACACATAGTGCTAGGTGGATAATTCTTTTCGTGTACACAGATGGCCAACCTGGAGGCCCTTACACCACCATTTAGTTATGATAGCTACAGTAATATAGTCTTACAGTAGCTTGAGACCGGAGGGAGGTAGACGTAGTAAAGAGGAACTGCCTCTCTCCCCAACACTAAATCAGATACCGCATCCACTCTTACATAGCCCCGAACTTCTTAATTAGGACTCATCTCCCGTCTTCAGGGGTAGCATCTCCCATTCTCCGTTTCGATCTCGCTATAGCCACCCCCCTCCCGAGGTCGCTGGCGTCGTATTCCACTGCTATTTTGAACACCCCCCTTCACGTCGAACCAATACCGAACCGGAGGGATCTAGACCACTACATCGTCCCACACGAAGTGATGGCAGCGCTTGCTACTGGGTATGATCAATCCCCATCTGGAACGGCTCTAAAAGGAGCAATCATCTCCGCCTTGGCTGATCGTTTGGGTACGAATTTTCCCGCAGAAGCTAGAGTCGACGCGGCGGCGCCGGGCGACTCTACCAATCCGGTTAGTCCGTTTATGCACGCTGAACCGATCGGCGCCGTACCCGGGAACGGTACAATATCCCCTCATCCAGAGGGTAACCCCATTTTGCTCCCAACGTTTTATGGTGCTACCGGAGGGCCAACAGACAATAGCCCTCTCGCACTCACTGTTACCGTTAGCCCCGGCGGAACAGAAAAGCAAAAGCCGTAACGGTCGAACAGAAGAAGCGCCCTCGGCACTCAAGAATTCGACTCGGAGAGCACTGAGAACCCTTCTGAGGAAGAAGACACGAGACGTCGCCACTGAGCGACGCGCAAGAACCGCGATGGACGCCATGCGCAATAGCACGATTCTGGAGCGCGCCGCCACCCCGCAACTGTGGGCTGGTTGGAGCTAACATTTTGCACTGCCCTATCCAAGTTTTAACGACCCACACTGCTGGATCCTGGCTGTAAATCCACCGCATCCACGCTTTTTTGCATAGATGATTGGTGCAGTCACAGGCATCACCTTTGAGGCCGTTCTTGAAACACGTTCATCTTCGAGTTGTACATTCTCCCTTGCACCTACAAGACACAACGGCGTCCTCAATATCTGAATGTACAATGATTATGGAATTTTCTATTTCTAGTAAAATTGAGCGGTCAGTGCTGAACCCATATGTCTCTGAACAGCCCCCCACCTCATATGGACAATAGTGGTCCTCTGAATACCTTGGACAGTATTTCTTAAGTACAAAGCATGCTCTACGCATCTGCATGTTTAAGTGTAATAGAACGACGTTAACAAGTCGGCTACAAAGTTGTAAACGTCTACTTTCTAAAGCACGGAGCCCGCTGCGTGCTTGGAGATTACGGGTGACTTGCAGATAGCTAGAACATATTTGTCGTTTTCAGCAATTTGGCTACCTGCGGTTCTGGCCTTTCTGAGTAGTTCCTTCTCCTCAGAACAAGTTAGAACTAGTCTCTTACCGTGTCTGAGCAAATATATTAGGCAAACAAAATTTTCTTATTGTCAAATTGTGACGATTTGCAGGAGGTCAGACAGCTGACGTACGCATGTAACCATTTCATGGCTTCTATGACGGTATCATGGTTCAGTCCGAAAATTGAAGGCCAAAAGTCAGCCCATAAGCACTATGCCATACAGACGTCTTCAACAGAGAGGTTTGTTTTTCAACTGCTGCAATAGACTCATCCAGGCCATGCAATTAGTCGTTAACTACATGCATCATACCCATACCAGGAACTGATGTGTTGCATGAAAGTACAGTGCCTCCTTCGATATAGTGCTATAGCGTGACATACCTCTAGCTATGGCACTATTGGGGGGATGGCACTATATAAAGGAGGCTCAAATACATATATTTGGGGACAAAGCACACTGCTAACACAAACACAACAAAGCCTGTATAACACAACTAAATAACTACATCCTTTAAGTACTGAACCATGCCGGATGATACACGTGTGAGCTAATGATAACCTGTGCCAGAGGGTGAGCCATAGCAATATATAGAGGGAAGCACTACTAAAGTAGGCACTATTGAGCGACCCCCTGTATTATGAAGACTTCAGTGTAATCTGATAATTGTAATCACCCACTGCAACGTGTAGTACCACTGAGAGTTGTTGAGCTTTTCCGTGACGTCACAGGTACCCCAGAAATGAGTTTCGTGAATGGAAGCACTATGCAGTTCTTTATTACGGACAAAAATTGTGTCTCTGCCTCACCGTGGGAAATGGCGTGATGTGCAAGGCATGCAGTGCCATTTGACTTCAATACAATGCCCCTGTTTCGAGGAATCCTGAATGCCATGCTATCATTTGGAGGTACAGACCCACCTTGCCTGCTCTTCACGATCCCTGTCAAACGTTCTTCGGGGTTTCACGTATCACTGCACTAAATCGGCATAAAGTCAAGAAAGGAACTTTTCGCAACAGTGATTGCCATTCCAAATTTTCCCCCATGTAGTTAAATAGAAAACAACCTTGTCCTCTCCATTAGAGCATCTTCAACGGGCAGACGATATGCGATATAAACTCGAGACAGGTGTCGTCAGTAGAGTGGCAGATGCCAATCAGCCTCACGATTTGGAGAGATGCGCGGACATCATCTCCAACATCGCACGGCCGACGAGATGTAATGTAAACGAAGGGGGCTTTCAGTGTCCATCTACACCGTGTACGGCGGATCCGAATTCGAGAACTTCGAGCTCTACAGACGTTTCGACCGAGCTCGACTCCGAAAACGGCGACGCTTTGTTCTAAGAGATCGAAGATGAAATCCTCCTGTCTCCTGCGCATCGCTTTGCGCTCGTACCTGGTGCATTGTCCGCAATGGGGCAGACAGCCCAACTTTTCAGCTGCCTCCCGCAGCCTCACGAGGGTTCAAGAAGCGGCCGTTCTAGCAACGTTGAGTGCAATTTCGATGATGCTGCGCAGCTCATTCGCCGCCATTACTTCTGGGGGACGGATGAGTTAAACTCGAAAACCAAGCAGTTCGGCCTACGATATCCGGAGCACACATTTCAGCGTGTGTGCCGCATGCCCCGTCAATACATCGAACGAATTATGGACTGTCACACTGCAGCCAATCGTTTTTTCAGTTCCATCCATATGCGTGCGGCGGCGGACCGACAAATTTCTGAATCGGGTGCGCACCCGGTGCGCACCCGATTAAGAAATTTGTGGCAGCGTTCCAGATGCTCACCCTTGGCTGTTCAGGCCAGCAGACCGACTTATACGATAAGATAGGACAGCCCACAGTGACCATGGCGCTGAGGCAATTCTGCCAGACCGTTATTAAGGAATTTGGCCCAGAGTCTCTACGCCAGCCCACAGAGACTGACCTGACAAGGACCGTGGCAGCGTTTGTGGATCTTTGGTTACCGGTGTTCATTGCGGATTTGGATTGCGCTGGATGGAAGTGGTGTTATTGTCCGAATGTGTGGACTGCGATATTCTCCGGTCAAGAAGGATTTAATCCTATTCGGCTGGAAGAAATATGTGACCCTGATACGTGGATTTTGCCGTTGTTCGCCGATCTTCCAGGAATGATGAATGATTCCAACATTCTGGCCCAGAGCCCTCACTTTGTTCGCGTTCATGACGGGCAGTATCGTCCATACGTCGTCCATATGAAAATTGGTACCTACAAGCTGCAGTGGTTTTACTACCTCGCGGACGGCATCTACTCGTACGGGAAACTTCTTGCGAAGACAATTACACTTCCACGCTCTGCCAAGGAACGAGCCTACTCTCTTGTTCAAGAGGGTGTACGAAAAGTGGTGAAGCGCACCTTTGGAACTCTCTTTCAACAATTTCAAATCTTCACTGTAGGAGCATGAGCTTGGTACTGCGAAGAATACGTAAGCATAATAACCTGCTGCGCTATCTTACACAGTATGATAGTAGATAAGCGGAGAGATGTTACTCACACTCCAAACGGGTTCAATGGCCTTCACCTTAACGCAGACGAAGCTGCAGAGCTGCCGGAAGACATCCTGATAAATTCTCGTGTGTACATCCCAGGCGAGAATCTGCCCCCGGCGGCCGAGGATATCGAATACTGCTCGCTTCACAGCGAGCTTACAGCTGCTGTGTTCGAACACATATGGGAGAAGATCGCATCGGGGGTAGCTTTATACCGTGATTGGCACGCAATTTTGATGTTGTAAAACAAAGACAAATTGTACTGCAACCACTCCTCCCATTTTATGGTGGAAGTGGTTGCAAACCAACATGTCCTTCCTTTTTAGTGATATACCACCAACACGTCAAGGATTCCTGACACGCCGTCTGTTCTTCAAGACGTGCACTCATCGTCATTAGCAGTTTCATGCTTTCCCAGGACATCTGTGATAACCTTCGACGACATAATCTTCTCACGCGGATATGTAGGCGCGTCGGCTTGAATCGCTAGTTTGAAAATCGCATCAAAATTCTTGTTCCTCATCTTCTCCTCGCTCGAGCGCACTTTTTCCTTGTGCCTGAGTTCATCCTGGCGTATGTGTTCCTTAATTATCTCGAGCTTGGTCTTGTCCGTGTTATGATCTTCTTGCGCAATGACACTTTGCATCTCCGTAGCCTCCGCCACTTTTCCACAGAAGCAGCGAGCCTGAGAGATCTTTTTGCGTTTGTGTTGGTAGTCTTCTGCCTCTTGTTTACGGTAGGACGTTGTACGGCCGACGACTCTTCGCCATGAAGTTGCGCGTTAGACGGCAAAATGGACCGAAGCGATGTCGTGTCTTGACTACTGGCCGGGCTTCCGGATGGGACCTGTAGTAGCGAGGCCGCGTGTGCGTCGAAGACATATTCCATAATCACAAATGCTTTTGGGTTCACAACTGCGCTGCTGCGCCGAGCATCTCGGACGGCAGATGTTGCCGGGACACCCTTTGACATTTGCTTGAATATGCTTTGAAGCTTCAAACAAAGTTAGACATGCTTAAATTTGAAAAGTGGCTCTGGCTCTTTGAAAGTATAGCCTGCTTATACAGCCCTTTGCCAAGCGTTTCCTTGTTGTAAATTGCGATAGCCGTGCGAAGTATGTCAGCCTGATTAGGTCCTCCAGTAGGACCCATGCCTTACCTCTCAACTGAGACCCATGGAGCTTTTGCTACTCTTTCTTCATTTTTTTGTAGTGCTGAATGACAGATGATACGGTAAGATGCTCCAAGGTCCCTTGGGGATTTTGTTGTACATCAGTGCCGCGGTGGCACTTTGCTTCCAGAAGCCAATTACTCTCAACGGAATCACGGAAGACAAGGAACTTTTGATCATTCCCATTGACCGAATATGGAGACGTTCGTTTGAATGCACACGAGGCACCGATGTTCTCGTCGTGGCTGTACTGCTTTCCTCGCCCCTTCTTTCCGGTCCTTCCACCAAACTCCACTTGCAGTAGCACTACGGTATCAGCTTCGGACTTTTGGCTTGCCAGTCCTCACTATGTCACGGATGAGTCGGTCTCAGTCCCTGAAGGGCTCATGCTGGGTACGTGGAGAGAAATCGCGCCGTTTCCTGTTGGCGCTTTTCCACGCTTTTTGCCTGTGGAGAGAGGGATGACCTTCTCGGGTCAGCTTAAGTACCCGTAAGCTTCTAACGAAGCCACAAAAGCACGCCAAAGCTAGAAAGAGCGCGCAGAAATAGACATAGTTCCCTGTCGTGCAATGCAAATCGCGCGAAGGAGCCAGCGTAGAAACAAGAGCTTCATTCGCACTGCGGAACCCCGATGCTCCGGCCGAACGGCTCGCAAAGCGCGAGGAAACACCCGTTAACGTTTCAAACGTGACACTAACATTTACCGTTGCCCCAATATGGGCGCTGAGCAAATTCGGCGAATTTGCATTTCACCATCGCAACAGTATTCTAAATTGTTGTAGTGGATCTTCCGTTGGAGACGATTTCCCCAAATGTGAATGCGAATCGGCCCGATTTACATGACATTTGCGCTCTGTTAGAAATGCTCTTAGTAGTTCAGATACAGTAGCATCTCCATAGTAAAGGTGTAATGATGCCAGCTCATCTTCGTATTTCCTGTCATTGAGGAGAGAGTACCACAGAACGTTTAGTTCCTCCCCAAAGCCCATTTTATACGTGTTGCTGGAGCGTTCGGGGTCATTCTCAGCTGCCGAAAACGTACTCTTGCCTTTGTTACGTCTTTGCTACTCTGCATATTTATGTCTCAGAACAAGGGACGGGTCCTCGATGTGAGGACGCACTTGGCTGAGATATTTTGCTCGTGTGCCCGTGACCTATGGCCTATGCATATTATTCGTTCTACTGGTCACTACTTCCCGAAGTATAGTACCTCGTTCACGAGTACTTCTTCTGTAGTATAGTTAATTCATTATATCGACGTGCAAAGAGAAGTACGGCAATACTTGCGCCCCAAAAAGATTTTGTGAGCCAGATGCCTCACCGAGGCCAGCAAAGCTGTTTAAAGGGTAGAAACTCTCCCTGTCGTCTCTGGCGCCATACTTAAGAAACGAGACTTGGAGGAGTGACAAATATTTCCGATGTTGCCCCTAAAAACTGTCTGCAATTGCAGTCACAAGGTACTTCTTTTTGTGTAGCATTTCCTATCGTCATTTAAACTCTTCGAGTACCGAGTTTTGTCCTCTTCCGACAGCGTTTTGTAGGGCAATTGAGAAGCACTCCTTCATCATTAAATGCTTTCTTCTTCTATCATTTAACAATTTAGCGTAGCATCATGCTCGGGCTGCAGACCACAATCATCAGCAAACCCTGGAGCAGACGCTGTGAAGGCAGACATAGACTAATGGGTCTGGGACGAAGTTCCATTTTTCTTAGACATAGACTGAGATGCCCGTAGCACTGTTCTGCCATTTGTCCACTTCTTAAATTCCTTTCCAAAGAAGTGCTTGCTTATATCCCCTTAAGAAAAATATCCGAATACCTCGGGAAACAGAACAGATGCATGATGCTTCGCTGTAAGGGCTCCCTCACTGGCGATGTTCAAAAATGACCTCCTGCTCTCTCAGAATGTTCTTAATTTTTGGTGGTGTGCTAGACACGTTCGTCAGTCCTTCAGCGGCATATATCAGATACTGAAAAAGCCGGCGTCGCGCATGAAATGTGGCATACGTGCCACCGTTGGCCACTGTCGGGCTTTTCTATGAAATTGCCCAAGGGCCTGCTAGCTCTCCTCCATCTACGATCTCTGGTTTTCTTCCGAGCGCCCTGCATGCTCCTGGGACTTATCTAGTGGCTAGACACAAATTGTCTTCAACTGAGGACTCGGTCCTCAGATGAGGACAGTATTTGTGCCAAGTCACCGCTGTACTAAAGACCCTTTTAACCACAGAGATGGCGGGAATGTGCTCGCCTCCCGCCAAGAAACAAAAACAGGCCAAGACAGAAACGAGATAAAACCATACCTAAGTACGTCAGCGATGTATTTCAGGAGCACGACCGCCTCCAGACCTTCAATCAATTCCAACGCTGCTGAAAAATTCAAGGATGATCCGCGCCTTGTAGTTGGCTCAAGCGTGCATACATTCGCCAGGCTTGTCGCTGAGACCAAAACGGAGTGTGCTGATGTTTACGGTCGAAAGTGGAAAACAAAAATAATGGAAGGTGAGGAGGAAGCGGTCAAACAGATGGTGTGTAACGGCCAAAAACGCCGTTCAATCAGTGGTTTGTGGGCATTTGGGACTAAACAAAGCGTCGTAAGACCGTCCCCCTTTCCCATGTTAAACCCCATTCCCACCCTTTAGAATCCATTCAAGTACCGGAGCGTGTAATTGAGCTCACGTACCCCCTTGAAAATGCTCGCACGGAATCCGTGGAAATTCCAAATGGACAGCAAGAGGAACCTGTGCAATTTGTCAGTCCCAACGAGGCTGCAAACGGCACGGCGGTTATCAGCCACGGAGGGCATTGGAATACCTCTACAGTGGACGCACCTCTCAATGGAACGGTTGGAACGAAACTGTGGTCCGTTACTGGCCTTGATGGCCAAATTGTCCACGAGAGTAATCTTCCGACAGCAATGAGGTCTTTGGTTCGCTTACAGTGGATGTTCCCGACGGTATTTCTTTCTACAGTCGTGCACAACACTGACAAAATGTTTACAGCAGTCACATACGCCCAACTACTTCAGGAGAAATCCTAAAGTTCTTTGGAGTTTTAATACTCATGACGCGTTTCACGTTCGGACCTCGGAGGGAACTATGGAGGAGAGATAGCAAGCATAAGTATGTGCCGCCTGCAAATTTTAGTTGTTTCATGGCGATCCAGGGCTTCGAACATTAACGTCGGCACATTTCCATTTGTGCTTCCAGTGCCCAACCGACAGAGATTTCTACAAATCTAGAAGACTCCAGAGGTGATCAAGCCCGTTCGGACTTGTGTGAAGGGTTTTTAGACGCTATTAACGGTCATCGCCAGCAGTTTGTGAAACCCTGTTGTTGCATAATCGCGAAGGTGAGTATTTATTGCTGGGGGAGGCTACTGTACTCACGCAAAATGCTTTACAGCCCGCACGAGCGCGCCTGTAAGTATGCGCACCCGGACAACTGTGTACGTGTACAGCGCAACAGCCTGGGACCAAGGGCTGGGGCTTACCGTGTAAGCCACTAGCTAGATACCGTAGTATGTTATGATAGATTATTTACTTGTATATTAAATGACAGGGCGACCGGCGGCGCATGGAGGAGAAGGACAAACGCGGGTAGCGGTCGCGACACGCGCGCGAGCGAGCAGGATCCGCCTCCGCCCGTCGGCGCTAGAACGTTAACTAGCCCCGCTCCGGGGTGTCGAGCGCGTCGATCCGCTTTAAACGCGCACTGTAGTCGCGTCCGCTCCCCATCGCTCTACCACGCTACCACCTCCCGCGTTCGTTCTGGTGTGTGTGTTTTACCCTTTCTCCCGTTAACACAGGCCTTAGTCGAACATAGCTAAACCCCCACTGCGACCGGGGGTGTCTGCTACATTGGTCTCCCGACCTAGAAGTCGACGCGATTATCGCGAGAAGACTATCGTTAGAATTTGCGTCCGCCGCGTCGAGCTGGAGAACTCGTCCGCCCCCTCAATTCAATTCGAGCCAGCGAATATGGAGTCAACCGCGTTCCGCACCTTCGAGTCAGCTGCTCTCCGCGTCCCATTCGGCGGTGGCGCCGCAGGTCTCAGTGACCGCGAACCGTCGCCTGAATTATCAGAAGGCCGCGCACGCGCGATGTATGACCGGATCGCGACGTATATTGAGGAGGTCCGGACCGCGCTTCGAATCGACATAGCAGACGCGGTATATTCGCGTTGCATGGAAAAACTACCACCCCTTCGCAAAAGGAGGTTTGAACGCGTCTCTCAGTCTCTGGAGAACCTCCGAGCACTAGTTGACAACTGCAGAGTCGACTGGTGCTCGTCGAGGAATCGCGTCTCGACTCCCCCGAAGAGTTCGAGGAAGGCCGCCTCGAGAGGACGGCCTCTGCGGGACGTACTGACGCGAGACCTTTTCCTTCCGCGCACCAGATGCGGGCGTTTGCCCATGTGACCGCGCAGTTAAATTCTACGCGCCGACGCGTTCGTCAGATGGAACGTACCCGATGGCGACGTCACCCGGAGCCCCACCGATAGGGCCCGGTGGTACTGTACCTCCGAACGCGTACGGCGCTCAAGATTTGGAGCCGACTGGTGCCGACACCAGTTGGCCCGCACGCGGAGATCGAGCAAGGATGAACGCGACTTTCCGGTCCGAAACCCAAGCCCTGCCGCCTGTCGCCGGAGACATGCGGCAGACGATTCGGGTACCTTACGCGGACGAGACCAGACGCCGGGATATCACCCAGGGATCTAGAGAACCGATTCTCTCTTTTGATCCCCGGTGGGGCGGCTATGAGCCCCAGGATCTCACTACGCGTCAGGGCCCGGTAGACGTCCGTACGCTACCGGTGACCCCATTTGGCACATTGGGCCCCGCGGCCCCCGGGGTCGAGGCAGTCCGCACGATGATCCAGGAATTTGCTCCGTAGCTAATTACAGGATGTATCGTCTGGACAACGTCTCGACCCTCGTCACGTTAGGGGACGCGGGGCGAATCGCGAAATATGTGCAGCGTTGTTGTGAGATTCGTCCCACGATGCGCAATTTCGATGGAACGAACGCGATTGAATTACTCCCCTTCCTGAAAGATGTGCATATCACGTTCAATTCGCAACATCTGACGGAAGGGGTCGCGATTCGCGTACTCGCGCATTTTCTTGAACGCGCCGCGGAAAGATTATATACAAGCTACACTATGCGCGGAATCCGCGCAGGCCAGCTCCATGACGATGTAAGCTAGCCTGGGCTCATTAATCAATCAAGAGCTATCTCACTGATGACGTAGTGAGGGTAGCGCACGATGCCGTCGCGTCGGCTCAGCAGAAGCCGCACGAGACAGAAAACGCGTTCGCGGATAGGCTCGAGTCGGACGCCTTCAAGTGCACCGCGGTATTTACGGAGCAATCTCTGGCTCATTACTTCGTACGCGGATTGGCTCCCGCGACGCGAGCCGCGGTGGCAGAGACCGTCGAAAGGTTTCCCGCGAACCAGAAAACGGACCTGTCAATTATCAGGCGCATCGCGACCGCAGAAGGAACCACGTTTCGTGCCCAACGCAGACTCCCGCTGCCGGATCTGAAACCGGCAGTGAGGGGAGCGAGAAGCGCCAGGTCGAACGCGACGAGCTCCCCAGCGTCAGCCCTCCACGTTAATGAAGAGGACCAGGAAGCTGACCCCGTCCTCGTCATGGGGGCAGGGAGGCTACGGGAGGCCGGCCTTCGACGCCGGCTTCGACAGAGACCACGGGCAGCTTTGCCACCGCGTTTGCGCCTACCCCGGTACGGATGGGTGGTCCGCACCACCGTATCGTGGAGTTGGATGTTTCGCGTCAAGGAGGGGGACGAGTACCCTCCTGTGTCCCAATGCTCACCGAAGAAGAGGCCTGTTAGGCGGCTATATTAGCCTCAGCTGACGGAAGCGCGTACGTCTGCTGGCTGTGCAGAACGCACGGCCATTACATGTACGTGTGCCTCTTCCTCGCGCCGGAGCAGCGGATTTTTACCGCGTATCGAAATTACCGGTACCAACTGCAGACGCGCCCAGGGATGAGGACCTCCTCCAAGAGTCGGTCGCTGGTGACCGTGGTCCGAGTTCAGGCCACGCGAATCGCCCCGGAGGAGGATACGGACGCGGACAACGCGATTTCCGACAAGCCGACACGCGATACCCGGGTCAAGATGGCAGAGGAGAACGCAGTCGGTCCAGATTGCCGACGGGGGCACAGAACGCGATAATGTACCTCCAGGACTGGGCAGGGGATCCGCATCGCCTGCCCCTACATGAAAGCGAGCGAGAGCCGACTCTCACCGCCCCATATTTTACAGCGTCCGAACGTTGAAAATCAAGGCCCCGAAGTACCCGAGTACTTCGCGGATGCTGCCGTTCCAAAGTGGGTAGGGCCAGGCCAGCCACTCGAACGGAGGTCCGGAGCCGCGTTGGCTACAGATAGCGGCGCGACTAGCACGGATAGTTCAGGTAGCTCAAAAACCGCGTAAAGGTGGTCGCGGTAACGCGGTCACGTGAACCGTCTCGCTCAAATATCCCCGACCCGTCTATATACCTCTATCAAGGCCGAGGTGAATATTTGCCCATAATATTCCCCTCGCCGCAACGCGAAGTCACCGAGACCCCCGACGGCCCGGTGTAGAAACAAGTATTTATCGAAGGCGAAATTACCGCGGCTTCCGTAAGCCCGGTACCACCCCACGAACGCGAAGATTTTCCGACCGCCGGAGGTCGGATGCCAAGGATCCTGCGTGAAGGCACCAGGGACAGCTAGAGCCCGGTGCAAGAAGAAGAACGCGACGTGCGCGTCGAGAAGGCGCTGGGTGAAGAAGGAACGCGTGTACAACGCGTGGGATCCTCCTTGGTGTAGCATAAACACCCCCAGCTATAGGGGTGTATGCGCAGTTCGACCGAGACCCTTGTCGATCGCGAAGACGAGGGTGAAGCGGGACACCACCTAACGGCACCGGGCAGCGGGCCCAGGTAGCGTGGTAGAGCAGGAAGGGGAGGACGCGGGCACGCGCGAGCGGTTCGACGCCTCGACGCCCCGGCTCGGTACTGGGTAACGATCCAGTACCGACGGGCGGAGGCGGAGCCGGCTCGTGGGCGTGCCACGCGCGTCCTCAACCCGCGCTCGGTGCCGCTCTGAGGTAATTAGCGAGTGTTACCTTAGAATAAGCCGGAAGTTGGACCTTGAAGGTCGGTGGGTGCCAAGTCCGTGCTTGTCCTTCACCACCGCCGCCGATCCGCTCCATATTTAATATACAAAACAATCTATAGTAACACTACAGTACCGAAGTACTGTAGTAGATTACTGTAGTACAAATCGGACCGTACTGTACACGTGTGTGCGCGCGCTTCCGTCCCGCGCGGTACACGTGTGCACGCGTGCGCCCTGTTCCTGAGGGGTACACGTGTGCACGCGTGCGCCCTGTACCTGAGGGGTACACGTGGCCAGGCGCGGTAGTACTGTAGAGCATCGGGCTCTACAGTATTGGATCCCGTCGTTGATCTAATCTAACTAAAAAGCGCCAGGGGGGTTATACTACACGGCCCCCCGTTAAGCGGGGACGTCCGCGTCCACGGGTGCTTGTAGAGGGCGAGCTATGTCTGGCGGCGTAGTCGACACGGTCCTTTCTGTTCGTGCTGGCGACTTAGTTTTCTGGTCGTCGTCCTTCGTATCTCGCTCTGCCCTCATTTGAGCGCGTGCCGGGCTCTTACTTCCCGCTTCGCCCTCTCCCTATCCTCCCTGTCCGTCGCAGCGTCTCGTTCTCCCTCCTCGCGCGTCCTCGCGCGCATCTGCGGATCGTTCCTTCATCGTCCTTCTATCCCCTACGTCGGGACACGTCTTCCCGTTTCCGCCCTTAGACCCGCAGCCGTCGTTCGTCCCTTTTTCGAGCATACGGGTTCGTTCTCACGTCTGCGTGAATGGTCCCCTTCTTTGGCATCCTGATATTACAGGCCTTCCGCCGGTTCGGGGAGGTCCTGTTCCCCCTTTGTCACTCGCCCGCCGGGGGTCGGAGGCAGGCGGGGTTCTTCCGGTGAACTCCGCCCTGCCGGTCTCCCGCGCCTGGTCGCTTGACCGGCCCTTCTAGAAGTTGCGGGGAGCCCGCGACTCTACAGTATCCGAGGAATTGGTTGCTCCCTCGTCGGCGACTCGCTCGCCGGCGATTGCCCCGGCTCTGGTGTCCGAGGGCTCGGTTCCCGTTCGTTGCAAGCGCGCCGACGATGCGCTCGAAGTGTGTCAAGAAGGGCGAGCCACGGAATCGCATGACTGGCCGTACCAGCCGACTGAGGGTTCATACGGGGCCTTCGGCAACTTCCGGCGCCCCGGGGCGTTACCGACCGCCACTCGACTCGGCATTGTCATGGGGGAGGAGGCAGCCGACACCTCCGGTTCTTCGAGGAGGGTGGTCTTCGGCGTCCGTTCTTCTTTTGCCAAGTTGGGTTCTCCCCAAAATGTCATGTAGTACCACCCTTCCATTCAACACAATTTCCGTCGCACCTGGGCCCTTTTTTGTCGTTGCTCGTTGATGATCGGCCTTGTCGATCTTCTCTCGCGCTTGTTCATCACACAGGGCCCGTCATCGCAACAACCAGCTGGTCCCTCCGTAAAACGGGTTGTTTCGGCATCGCCTAACTCGGGGTGCCACACGCGCGTAGATGCGTGGGTCGCTCTTCTCCTCCACTTGTCGTCGCGTTCCTCAAAGCCACCGAAGGCTCGCCCTCCTGCCAGCCTTGCGATTTGGGCGGGCTTCGCCTTTCCTTTCTATTCTCCTGCTCGTGTCTCCCGAGCACACTCAACGAGGATCTCTGCAACACAAAAAAAATAAACAAAGGGAGACAAAACGAAAAAAACAACAACAAAAGAGAGATAAATCATAAACAATTAGTGGGAGGGAGGATACCGTCATGAGCCCATAAGTAACGTGTCCGTCACGGAGGGCTGATCGAATATCTCGGTCCCCTCATTTCTCCGCCTTCGTCCTTGTCCTGCTTCGGTGTCGCACTCTTCCTGGTCAGCATGACATTATGTCATCACCCTCGTTAGCGCGGCACGTCGGGAAGGCAGAGGGCGTCCTCAGTATAATTTCGCGTTGTTTCGCGTGCCCTCGATCCTTTCCCAAGCGGTGTTATAAACTAGGGAGGTTGATCCTCCTGCTCGGCGAGCGTCCGTCTCACTGTTTCTTGAGCGGAGTCAGGGCCTCCGAAACGGGTCCGGCGACGTCATGGTGTTGCGCTTCTGGCAGCGCCTTGCGCAGTGATGGGAGACAGTGTCTCCGGACGGCCTCGGGAACTTGGGCCTTTAGCCCACAGCCACTGCGCGTACGTCCAACAACTACTGTACCAACCCATATTTTTGATTAAAATTTCGTGGACTGATCGATGCTCACTTTTCAACTCTTGCCACTTGTCCAGGGGATTTCCGCGGATTTTCGTCTTTTTGATTTTTCTTTTGATCATTCCACGCCTTACGAGGGCGGATCACTGATCCAAGCGTCGCTTCACGTGCACGCGATACCGCGCGCGATCGTACCCCAAGGGGGTATATTGATTCCGACTGAGACTACTGTGATTTTTCCATGTCTCGGCACCAAGTCAATGAGGCTCTCCGTTTCTCAGCCATTTCCCATCTCTCTCGGAAACCCCAACTCTGTACAGCTCTCTTCTCTCTCTCTTCTCAGATTGTCGTACGCACAACAACAGAACATTGACTCTCCAGGACGAGTCGCTGGGCGATGCACTCAAGCGCGCAACCCTCCTCATATATGTTGTCGTCGATAACGCTTCGCCTTCAGAGATTCCAATTGCCCCTGTCCCCTGGCGTGAGTCCTCCATCTCCTCCTTCCTGGTTGCCTCTCGCTGTTGCACAGACCTCCTCCTTCCCAACGGGAGGTTCCACCGCACAACAAAAAAAATGAATGACGCGTAGCCTCCTCATCCTTTCTCTCTCCAACGACCAGCGGTAAACATTTCCACCGACATACAGTTCCCCTGATCCTCGAGTAGCCCGCGAAGCGAACCATCTTCCTTCCCTCTTTCAGTATGTTGTCATGAGGGCGTTTCGCTGCTAGTATCTATCACCTTGCTGCCGACGCATTCTCCGCAACATGAGCGTCCCTCTTGATCTTCCCCCAGGTAGAATCCATCCCAGGGATCATCGTCTCTCCAAGTTCGTCCCCTGAGTCCCACGATTCCTCCATCATCTCCCTTTTCGTCCTCTCGATCCTAGTCCTCCTTCGAGGCCCTTCCAGCGCCTCGATCTCTCACGGCATTCTTCATGCTGTGCCATTCTGACCGCACTTGGTCGCTAAGTTGTAAATTTTTCTCCACCTCGCCTGGTCTTCTCGTCCTTCGTTCTCGCGGTGATTTGCATCTTCGTGGCCGTCGTCCTCTCTCGGGGAGCGCCGCACGCTCACTCGGGGATCACCAACCTAGATGGGTCGCGTGAAACGAAAACGAACAGAAACATAAAACAAATAAAACAAAAACAAAACAGAACAGTTAAGAAAGTAAAAATGTAGGGTTTTGGGTTATGACTCGCGTCTTCTTTTCGCGTTTTCACCAATGCCTTCCGTAGGGGGCTCATCCTGGTCTCGCGCATGCGGATTGCTGTGGGCGGAGTTGTTTCTTCCTCCGAAAATACGTCACCACTGCGCTACGCGGTAATTGTTCAATTGGCTCCCATATCGCGTTCTCGCTCGCGTAGCCATACCATTCTACCTTGAGAATTAATTTCCCATCTCGATATCCGTGGTCGACTATTTTGTTGATCACGTACTCCTGATCTTCAGCTCCTTCTTCGTGTTCACTGACAATTCCTTCCCCCTTCTGAAGATCTTCCAACTCGTCCTCTTCTGCCGGGTCTTTTGACTTGCGTGAGTCTTGCGGAGTATCCGCTAACGGTAACTCGGTAACTAGATCTTTAGGGTCCTCTCGCTGAGGCGTGTGTATATGGGGGCTACCCCCATTCTCGAAAACATTCCGTCCTTCGTCTCTCTCTGTCCCATCAAGGAACCGTAGCGCTTGTGTTAAGCCGGTGACCGGGGCGAGGTCCATCGGACTCGGGGCTAGTTCCACCCGGTCTCGCCAAACGTGCTCTTCTTGGTCGCCGATGGCAATGACGACTGCACCTTGATCAGACCTCTTCACTGCGTAGGGCCCCGTAGCGACTTGAGCAAGCTTGTGTTTTGGCTCGCTCGCCGTCCCTTGTTCCTTTCGTAAGAACACGTAGGATCCCACAGGGATGTCGTACTTCGGCTTGCGAAGTCTTGAATCGAAATTTCGCTTTTACCGTGCCTGTTCTCTGCGCAGACTCTTATCGGCCCCTCTTATCAAGCTCTCCAACCACGACTGCCATTTCAGGTAGTACGCTCTATTCGAGCTAAATCCTTCCAAACTTGGCTGTGCTCGTAACGCAATACTTCTCGGCGCTCGAGGTAACACCAGCTCGAAGGGTGCGATGTTCGTAGTTCGATGAACTTGCGTGTTGTATGCAAACGTCACAGCGTCGCTAAATAGGTCCCAGTCCTTGGGATGCTCTCCAACATATATTCGCGACGCGGAAGTCAGCGTGCGGTTAAACATCTCAACTTGGCCGTTGGATTGCGGGTGGTACGTAGTCGTGAACACATTGCGTATGAGGAGAATTCGGCAGACATTCTGAAAGAACCGGGCCGTGAACTGTGTTCCATTGTCGGACAGCAGCTTGACCGGCAGTCCGTACACGAAAACCCAATGGTGAACGAAGGCTTGTGCGATGTGCGCAGCTGATATCTTCTTCAACGGTACGGTTCGTATCAGTTTCGAGTATCGATCGCTGATCACGAGAATATACCGATTTCCTCGTTTAGTTGTAATTAGCTCGCCGAGGATGTCGATGGCGACAAACTCCAGCGGAGCTTTGGGCGTGAACAGCTTCATTTCGTTCGTGTTTCTTCTTAACTTCACCCTTTCCCGCGCACATGCGGCGCAATTCTTCGCGACTGCGTAGCAGTCTAGGGCCATCGTAGGCCAATAAAAATATCTTCTCAATGTCTTCTAAAGTTTCCTGCCTCCCGGGTGCCCTGCCAATTTTGCGTAATGGCTCAACCCTAGGACGCGGTCCCTTAACGATTGTGGTATCACCACTTCTACAAACTCCGCCGCGGTACGGCATAGAGTTCCTTCGAGTTCCTCGGTCTCCATGTTGAACGTTCTCACCTTTCCGGCGTCCATTTCTTTCTTGATGCGGTTGCAGAAGGGGTCGACGGCTTGCTCGCGAATGAGCTCCTCCGGAGTGACAGCTTGGAATTGATCGAGGCGATCAGGGGCGGTCCCCCACTCAAGAGCGAGGATGTCGTCTAACGCGTCAAAACTGTCCTCGTCCTTCACTGTACCCTCGGCCGGTTCGGCCATAAAGCATGGGATTTCGTCGTCGATTTCGTCGACGGTTTCTCCTGCGGTCCGCAATCTTGACAGGGCATCAGCTTGACTATTCGCCTTGCTCTTCTTGTACTTAATTACGAAATCAAATTCCGAGAGGCGGAGCCCCCATCGGATTAATCTCCCGCTGGGGTCGGTTACGTTCATCAACGACCTCAATGAGGCATGGTCAGTATGCACAATGAAGTGCTCGCCATATAGATACGGTCTTAAAGTCTGTACGGCCCAAATTACCGCTAGACATTCTTTTTCTGATACGGAGTAGTTTCTCCTGGCTGCGGCTAACGTTCTTGAAAAGAACCCGATGGGTTTTCGTTGTTCATCCGGATACGTTTGAAATAATGCAGCTCCGATTTGATAATCACTTGCGTCGGTATCCACCGAATATGGAAGGTCCTTCTTTGGCAGCGCCAGCACCGGTGGTGCCAAGATGGCCTCCTTGAGCTTATGAAAAGCTTTCTTACACGGCTCGTCGAATCCTTCCAACTGGACCGGTTTTCCCTTCTTCAACAGTTGATTGAGCGGACGCGCGATTTTCGCGTAATGTGGGACAAACCTGCGGTAGACATTGCGGAGTCCCAAGAAGCTTCTGAGCTGGGTCTGCGTTTGAGGGTACCGCACTTGTTCCAACGCGGCGGTTCGCACGACATCAACCTCCAATGTACCTGGCCGAACGACATGGCCCAGGTACTTGATCTTTTCGACAAAAAATTCGCACTTGCGAAGCTTGAGCTTCTCACCTGCCTTCTCCAATACAGAAAGTATTTCATCCACGTGCACGATGTGCTCCTCCCACGACTTGCTAAAAATTATGATGTCATCCAGATACACCAAACAGCATTTCCAACGGAACGGAGAGAGCAAGATGTCCATTGCTCTCTGGAACGTCGCTGGCGCGTTGGTTAGCCTGAAGGGCAGTCTTGAGAAGCGATAAAGACCTGAGTGACACGAAAAGTATTGAAAATGTGCGACCACATGCTGTTATCTGGAAAGTGCAGAATCGAGCGACACGGGTACATGACTCGACGGTCCGGACCCTCACCCTATATCACCACATGACACATGTAAAGTCTCAGATTTTGGGGTTCTGGGGACGAAAGTGGACTTTTGGAGGGTTATGCAAATTTGCATAAATGCCGAAAATCTGCATTTGGCCCGAACCGTTATAGGGCTACACAGGCAATACTGCAAATCTATTGGGTGTCGGTTCGAATGCTGCAATTCTATTGGTCTGTTATTGTCCACTTATATGCAGTCATGCTGGTGATATATCTCGAATGATCCGTATACTTTTTAATTACATCATTTCGGGGGTTTCAAGTTGTTCACCATGGTTGTAATGGGAAATTACGGGTGGCCTTGGCGCTGGACACTTGTGTGCGGTGTACACATGTACACGTCGCCAGGTTGCTGCGTGTACGTACACTTGTACACGTCGCCTGCATACGGTCCGGCGCATGTCCGAGCACAGTACATGTGAATTAAAAGTACAACAAGTATTTCTCGCAAGAGACATGTACTTACGTGAGTATTCAGTGTACGCGTCACGCTGTATGCAACCCTTGCGTCAGCATGCGACGTTGTACTGTGCTCTCGTTATGGTGCGCCGTTGGATGCAAGTTGATGACAGTACTCGTGTGATTCACATCGGATATCACGTGAGATGTGTAGAAAGTCTGGATGCACATTGTTGCTACCCGTCATAGTTGTCTGGCAGTGTGTACCGAAATTAGCAAGGTACAAAACAAGGGCATGTATGGGGACTGAGATATGACAGGACTTTGCGTTGTTGGAAATAGAGAGATGCCAAGTTGTTCATTGCGCAAGAATATATTCTGTCATGTCTGGATGCAGACTAGTAAAGTGTGAAACGATTGCATGCATAGGGCCATGGTTTGCAGTCACTCGAAATGTGTAGAAACTGTTGTGCACTGATAGTCAATAGTCAATTCGTAAGGTGGAAATAGAACAGTGTGGACGGGCCAGAAGAGGACCGCGCTTGGTCGCGCATATGGTGAGTACGGTTTACCAGGTGCCAAAGTAATGGGATAGTGTAACACTCAAAGTGTATAAGTATCGCCGAAAGACGGCTCCAAGTAAACCTCGGTACCAACTCCTTCACTCACACACATCAACCTGCCCTCCTTCTTTCCCTTGCCCCTCCGAACCTACCATTAAAAATGCGGTCTTGTCGCGGTCGCACTCAGGGATAGGCATCTGCCAATATCCCGAGATCGCGTCCAACGCGGAGAAAACCTTGGTGTCACCAAGCGAGTCCAGACATTCATCCATGCGCGGTAAAGGGTACGTGTCCTTTACCGTTACCGCATTTAACCTGCGATAGTCTACGCAAAAGCGCATCGATCCGTCCGGCTTCGGCACTAATAAAATTGGCGACGCCCATTCTGACTGCGCCGGTTCGATGACTCCTGCTTCTAACATCTTCTGTACTTCTTCATCTTCTACTTCGCGGGCTTTAGGCCGGCCTGATACGGGGCTTGCGCAATTGGCCTTGTGTCCGGGGCCAGTTCAATCCGGTGGACCGTGGTGTTGATCTCACCAAGGGTCCCATCCCACATGCAGGAATATTTTTTCAACATCCGACAGAATCTTTCGTGCAGCCGGTCCGGCACGTGGCTCAGGTCGAGCTTCTCCACGTCCGGCGGGGGAGGCTCAATCCGCCGCTCCGGCTTCGTAGTTGCCGTCGCGGAGAGCCCTTCCTCCCGTTCTCCTTGCTGGTCTTCGCGATCTTGTTCCGACGGTTCGCACCTTCTCTCTCCCGTAGGCGGCGGGGTGGACTTAGTAAATGTTTCCTCGTCCCTTTCTTGAATTCCAAGTACCTCAGCAATGGTGGAATTGCTCTTGAACACGGCCCTCGGGTGCAGTAGTAGTTCCGCCACCACTTGGCCTTTTTGAGCCCTGACAGGGTAATTTCTAAAATTCGCTACAAGCAATCTAAAAGGTTTGTCAGGCTCAACCTGAACTACACCGTTGGCGCTCACCAACCCGTGCTTGTCGTATAGGGGTGCGTAGGGTTGAACTACGACCAAGCCCGTCCTCTTCGAGGTGCATTCGACTACATGTTGCGTCCCGGGCTCAATGATCGTGTCTTTTGCCACCTACACCCTGGGAGAAACTCGCTCCCCTTTTGCATCAGTTTCGCCCTCTCCGGGGACCAGATGCTTCTTCGATTTTCTCGCCGAGAACCGCCTTACGATCGGAACCTCCGAGAAATCCGCCAACTCAACTGTCCTCTTTCGCGGGTAGATAGCCTCCACGAACCTATCGAAATAGTCTGCTCCTACAATCAGCGGTACCGCGAGCTTTTCTCACACAATAAATTAGGCAGCAGCCACAAATTGTCCAAGTCTCACGGGCATCTTGATGCTTCCGAGAGTATGGAGTGGCGTGTTGTTCGCGTCGCCAATGTCTTGGGTGGGTCCGCAGGACACTAGAGATTCCATTTCAGCCGGGAGTTCCGATCTTCGCACAAGGTTTGGTCCCGCGCCGGTGTCTAATACAGACAACACCCGGCTCATCAATCCGACTGTTGGTCCAATGTCCTCGTAAACTTTGTAGTTTTTTCGCGCAAGAACCAAAATCTTCTCGGGACACTCCCTTCGCTTAACCCTGTACCAGGGTCTTCGAACTTCTTCCAGCGGATGATCTCGGGCTCGGCTCAAAATTTTCTTGACTTGGGCTGGCCCTTTGGGCTTATCCACCAATGCAACAACCTCCTCATCGGGGCCTGATTTTTCCCTTAGAGACGGGAACGGGGCTGAGCCCCAGGCAAAGTACGTCGACCCTGTGCCTCTCGCGACTCATGCGAGATTCCCCTCTCTAGTTTTTCTGCCGCTGCCGGTTCCTTCTCACGTCCGACGACGCGGGCCCCGCGGCGGGCCCTCTGAAGGGTTGGTTCGGCCTCGGCGTTGAAGCACTCGGCGTGCTCGCCGTCTGCGAATCGAACCAATTCTTGACCTTCACATAACTCGTCTATGGTATCCCTAACCTCTCCATCAGAGACAACGCCTCATAATTTTCCAAAACTCGGTGCATTTCCCGGAGGGAAAGAATGCACGTTGGCGCGGCGTGCCCCTTTTCGTAACAATGATAGCACACCAGTCCGTGCTTCTTGACGGGATATTGCGGCCTAGGTCCTCCACGAGCCGGCGGCCTTCCTTGACGTTGCGGCCTTCCCATCCAGCCTGGCCTTCGAAACGTCGTACACTTGTCTTCCATCGGAATGCGCGGCCCCGGCGTGTGGCCGCGCCCCCGAAACATCATCACGGGATCCGTGGGCTCTGAAAACGACTCTGTCGTGCATGTGGGCGTCGATAAAGTTGACGACCCGCTGTGGGTATTGAGATACCATCGGCTTGATACTCGAATCGAGTCCTCCAATAAACATCGTCATTTGTTCTTCCATCGAATATACGTTTCCACATCGATTGCTCGCGTCCGTCAGACGGATATAAAATTCCATCTCGTTCTCAGACGGTAGCTGCTGTACTTCTCGCAATGCGAGCACGGCTTGACGGATCGCCTCGTCGGTTGCAAAACTACTCAACAACCTCCGTACGGCCTCTTGCCAAACGGACACCTTTCCGTGATGGGACCCGGCCGTCTGAGACCCCGATGTGTACTGTCTCAAGGCGATGGCGCTTAGAAATTCGGGCAACAAGCGGATCGCTTGCCCCTCGTTCATTTCTTGAGTATCAAACTCTTGAACTAATTTTGCCAAAAAATCCAACACAAGGACTCCGTCCTCACCTGTGAACGTGTTGTCCATCTTCACCTTAGGCGGAATGTCTCTCCTGATTTTTCGCACGGCGGTCCGCCGGGAACTTGACAAATATGTCTTCGGGTTCTGCAAGCGGTACGTTCGGTACGAAAGTAATTTCTTGAAGAGGTAGTTGGTCGGATTCAGCTCCTCCAACTCCTCCCATCGCGGCCCGCGTCGCGTTGCGACGTCCTCTGGCTCAGCGTCCTTGTCTCTCCGCGAGGCGGACGAAGTGATCCCGCCCCGTCTGGAGGTAATTTTCTTGCCCTGCGAAATTCCTTTTCCTTCCTCTGAACGATGTTCGGAATCGCTGGCGTGGTTCGACGAACCGTCGTCACCATCTTCGGAAAGGCCATTCGACACGATCATTGAGTCTTGGTCCTCCGGCTCGTCACTACCGTGACTCTTGCTCCGTCGTCGCAGATTCTTCTTCGAAGTCTTCGACTTGGAACTCCACTGTACAGCGGCCTTGTCCTTCTTCGATCGACGGTCGCCTTCTCGACCCGTTGAGAGCGGCTCTTGCCCGGCGACCTGTTCAAGGTCCTTGAGACGATGAGCGGCGCGGTCAAACTTGTCGTCGATACTGCCTCTAAATTTCCCCAAGGACTCCAAAGCTTGATTCGCGTCGCGCCTAGCGTCATTGACTGAAATTTTCAACGAAACTAGGACCTCCGGCTCCAGACCGTCGGTCGCATCACCTCGCTCCTTCTCGACGAGATCTACTCGAGCCGATAGCTCTCCTAAAACGGTGTGGAACTCGGATGCTTGCAACTGCAGTTGCTTCCGGACGAGGGCTAATTCAGCCTCAAGATTTTTCGTCATCTCTTGGCGAATTTCCTCGCCCACCCTCTCGAACCTGTAGGATAGGTTATCCTTGTCGGCTTCAATCCCCGTCGGGGATTCTTGACCTTCGGGATCCGTGGCCGTATTGGCCTGGCTTCGGGTGCGAGGACCTCGCGGGATCGTCGACGCCCTTGTCGATCCGCTCCTACTCGCCCCGGGACCGACGTCCCTGGGTGCGCTTGTCGACATCGCTCGTACGAGCGAACCTACACAAAAAAATTACAAACAAAAATAAAAAAGAGACTCCGTTACCCAAACCACTTTTGTAGTACTTCTCCAGACCGAGACTGTCGTCGACGCAATTCTAGGTCGGGTTTCTTGTACACAATTCTAGGTCGGGAGACCACTTTTGTAGTGCAATGCGCCTGTTAGGCAGAGACCAAGGTCCGACGGTCCAACACAAACAACAACAACAAAAACAACAACTGCCAACGGCACAGCGCTACGGAGTGTTCGAAGCTCCCTGTCCTTTTTAAGCGGGTTTGCGGCCTGCAGTAGCTCGGATACCTGATAGGGGGGGCAAAGAGAAGGGCCCAGCCCGGGATCGGTGAATGGTGGTAGAGACTTGTAAAGGCAACTGCTCGACGAGTTCGGAGGGGGGTCTAGGTAAACCCGGTCCGATGGGTCGTAAATCCAATGCTCGAAGAGAGCCTTGTACACCTTATACCCTTGATAAGGTCTTCGACGGGGACGTCGCAACGTAGCCCGTCGGAAAAGAAGAAAACGTAGCAGCGCTACACCGTCGTACTGCCCGATGGCAAAGTACCAACACCGGATCGGTCGCAACCAGATTCCGATGCAACCAACGCTGAGAAAAGCACCACTGGTGCACAAACACAGAAGCCCGATGGCTAATGACGTCACGTTGCGGATCGCAATCCTACAAGGTGGGACCAACTCAAGAATAAGGGAAATTAGGATAGGGAAATAAAGCAAAATTGATAACGAAAAAGGGGACCCCCGAGCGCTGAAGGATGCTGTAGGCTTAGGTAAAAGGGAGCGTCTTGGTAGAGACGGACTTCGACCAAGGCGACATTCAACTCCGGCAACTCGGGTTACCTTTACTGACTTGGTCGTCAGAGGGCTAAGGTATATATCGCCCCGCCGGAGCCACTACAGTAGCTCGCGGCGCTAGATCCTAGATCTAATCTAGTGTCAGCAAAATTAATGCCAACTAATTAACTAAATAAAATAAAATAATTAAAAATTAAAACTGTGCAATTATTCACACGTGTGTCCCCCAACCCGGACTACTTTTCATATCCAAACATTTTCCTTTCTTTTCACCCCCCTTTTCAGGTGCCTATTGCACTACATTCGTCTTCTCCAGTTGCTGGAAGGCAACTGGGGCCAAGGCCACATCTCTTGGCTACCGTACAGTATGCTAGTTTAAAAGTCCCTCCCTCTCTCTCTAGTGACTAGCACCGCAGAGAGGTAGAGGAAGTAAGGAGTAAACATAAGTTAATTGCTTCGCGAGCGCGTGCTGCGCCTGAGCCTCGATCCGTCTACCTTTATGTTCCTGTCCTCCCTTTGCAGTCCACGCCACAATCGCCGTGTTACCAGACTGCTTGCCAGCCGTTTACTCTGAATCGCATCGTCGCACGCTTCCACCGCGTAGCTTTGTCTACAGTAGTGTGCATGACCTCACAACGAGTGGGAACACAGCGACAGAAATAACTACAGTGGGATACACATAATAGTGCCACCCCTTGCCACATGCCAGAAGGTGGCACTATTCAGTAGTGGCACTACTAGCGGAGAGTGAAACGGAGGAATTATGCACCACTCTAATGCTTACCTAGATACGCTTTAGGCATAGCCAATCGCCCAGCACTGCTTGCCCCTTTCGTGATATTCTTCCCTGAGCCCGTGCATTGAGAAATGCCTTCTTCGCGCGTCGTAACATAGAACTTGCTTCCTGTAAATTGCACACATACGCCAATTTCTATGGCCTCCAAAACAATTCTGCGAGCCTGCAGTTGGTATCAGGCGACATGGTCGTTTGATAGAACCACTATTATTGAAATCATCGTTTTCTAAGCCCGACCGGGCCAAGAAATATTTTGCAGACCATCCATGGCGTCGTTGACTATTCTTACAATTACATCCGACTTCTTCTCCACCTCCACTCACCTTGAGATGTCTACAGTTTGCACTTTTTCCTCACAATAAGTCGTCAACGTATCATTCAGTGCATCACTAATTGATAGTTTCTGTAGAATAAATACGTGTACATGTGAGATTCGCAATTTGAACTTTCTGTTGAAGGGATAGAAGTGGTCCCCTTTGCTTAGGGCGCACGAATTGGTCTGGGGTTGTGTCATTAGGAATGGAATGACCCATTGTGCCTTGAGGCTAAGAGTTGGGGGTGCTGCGTAAAACATTGGGGGAGAAGTAGATGGGATCTGAACGCCATGAACGCATGAGTGTCGAGAACGACGTCCGAAACTAAAGTTGTACGCCGCCGAGGTGTGCCGCGGTTTAGCACGGGTGCCTCTTACACGTGGACACGGGTATCTGTTATGAGAAGACGTGACATGAGCGGAGGTATAGCACTACATAGAGAGATGCACTGCTAAAGTAGGCACAATATGGTGACACCCTGTACAGGACTGTTGGCCCAAAAATCACTGACAACAGATGTTCTGTAGGGGAGAGTCAAGACCTCGGTCCTGAATACTGAGGGAGGAAGCGACGGAGGTGCTCAGTGTCATGACGTAACCTGTTCAGCTGGACAGGTGGACACGACTGACACAGCCAGCGGACGCGACGGTGCGGGTTCATTACAGTTAGGACTGGGAACGCGGGAATAATGGAAGAACCGGAGGGGTCATCTCGAGTCATCACAGGATATGGATCTTCTCTAAAAGGCAGCCGCTTCTTCCACTGCCCGACGATCCCAACGCTTCGCAAATTACAGCGTAGAGCCCGTGCTCCTTGTCAACCGAGTCGAGCAGCTCCACAAACGCGTGTCGAAGAACCCAATATTCCGTCCCCATTCCCCATATCCCCACGAGGGAGACGGAGACACCACTGTAGTTCAGCAGACGTCTGGAACGAACTCTGGCAGAGTTCCAGACAAGCCCAACAAGAAACATTGCAAGACCAAATGCCTCTACCGGCAGAAAAATGTTGTGCAATGCGCCTGTCAGGCAGAGACCGCGATCCGATGGTCCAGCAAAAACAACAACAGCAACAAAAAGAAGAACTGCCGACGGCACAGCGCTACGGAGTGTCCGACTCTCCCTTCTCCGTTTAAACGAGCTTGCGGCTCGTAGTAGCTCAGTGTAGTATCCTGTGCCTGGCAGGCCGCGAACTCAGTCCGACGGTCAAACAAAAAGAAGAAAAATAGCAACAGAAACAACCACTGCCGATGGCACGCGCTACGGAGCGTTCGAAACTCCCTTTCCCCTCGTGTGGGGTTGCGGCCCATGGTAGCTCGACTCCGACGGGGGGGTGAAGAAAGATGCCCGGCCCGGGAGGATAATGGTAGTAGAGACTTGTGAATACTTGAGTGCTCGGCGAGAGCGGGATGGGCTTGTGTACTAGAATGTAACCGCGGTTCGCTGGGTTGTAAGGCCAATGCTCGACGAGCGTCTTCAGCACCTTGCGTATAATTCAAGGTCTTCGACGGGGGCTTGTTCAGCACTACCCGACGGGATCGTAACCGTGTAGCAACGCTACTACAGACTGTTGCCCGATGGCTAAAAACACCCTCACCAGCGCGATCGCGATCGCGGTAGGTGGTACCAACTCTGTCTTATACAGTAACACCTTCGACGGAGGCGTCGTTACAACAGCCTTCCGACGGAACAGGACACTGTAGCAGCGCTACGACCTACGTGCAGCCCGATGGCAAAACACCAACACCGGATCGGTCGCGACAGACTCCAATGGAACCAACACAATTAAGGGAAAAATAGAGGTAGAGATAGAAAAGGATAGGAATTAGAGATAGAAAAGGTAAAAGGATAAGGAAACGGAATTCGACCCCGAGCAATAGAGGATGTCGTTAGCAGCGTAGAAGTGAAGCGCGTCGCGTGAACGGAAGCAGTCTTCGACGAAGGCGAGATCTAACTCCGGCAACTCGGGTTACCTTTACTGACTTGGTGGTCAGCTGGCTAAGGTATATGCCCAGCCGGAGCCACTACAGTAGCTCGCGGCGCTAGATCCTAGATCTAATCTAATTTCAGCAAAATTAATGCCAACTAATTAACTAAATAAAGTAAAACAATTAAAAATTAAAACTGTGCAATTATTCACACGTGTGTCCCCCAACCCGAACTACTTGTCATATCCATTTATTTTCCTTTCGTTCCACCCCCATGTAGAGCCCATTATTGCACTACATATCCCCTTCTGAGCGCCCTTGTACCCCGCCAAGCCATCGTATAATCTCCTGCCGTCCCTTACCGTGTTTCCCAACCGTCAATCACTCTGCGCGGCGTTCTAGCAAGAGTAAGACGAAAATACCATGATTCCTTCTCCGTCGGAACACTCGGACGATAGTGCCACCCGTAAACGTCCGGGTGTGGGCTTTCCTCGCAAGTCTGAAGTGCCCCGGGGTCTTCCTTCCATACTCCGTCTACCCCCTGTTACCAACCCTACCGAACCGGCATTCCATCCGGGCTACCATTCCTCTTGGGTAGCCCGCCGTCATTCTTCGCTCGAGGAGCTGCAGAACAACATCATGCGCGATAACGCATCCCTGTTTGCTTCTGCTCAATGGTTCTCCTCTCCCTTCACCGGTGCCTCCCTCCGCGTCTGAGGCCCCTGTGTGCGTCGTACTTCCTCCAACGAGCTCAGCGGACACCTTGTCGCTTCGAGTCGTGTCTTCCTCGGACGTGAATCCAACCTCACTTCCCGCTTCCCCTTCACGCGAGGGACAGCTCGTCACCCCCACGTCGACCTTGCCATTGCCGTCATGTACGGCACCCGTGGGCTTGACCCATCCTCAGGCTCCTCTGCGCGTCGAGCTTTCTCCTGCGAGCTGCTCGACGGAAACTATTTCAATCCGGGGAGCACCACCGTCGAACGGAGATGCTACCCCACTTCCGGCTTCCCCTTCACCTGAGGGTCCGCTCCTCGCCGCTACCTCGGTTCCTCCATCGTCAACAATCCCCAAAGAAACAACCTCTGCCGCTGCTGTTCACCATCGCCTTCTCATGGCTCATGGTGTAGAGGGAAAAGCTCTCCAGGGCGCGTCCCTAGACGACTTGTGAGTTCTATCTCGGCTCGTCACCTCTCTTCCGAAGGGAAAATCCCTTGGCGCATAGTCTCGTTGAGACGGCGGCCACAGCACTTCCTTACGACTTGTCCTTCTTTTCCCATCCTGCCCGCATGATAGTCGACTAGCGACTTTGTCGTACGGGTCGAGAAGGCGACCGTCAATCGAAGAAAGACAAAGCTGCTGTACTGCGGAGTTCCTAGTCAAAGAGTTCGAAGAAAAACCTGCGGCGAGGAAGCAAGAGTCACTGTAGTGACGAGCTGGAGGAGCAAGACTCAATGTCAGAGTCGAAAGGTCCATCCGAAGAGGTTGGCGACGGTTCATCGAACCATTCAGGCGATTCCGAACATCGTTCAGAGGAAGGACACGGAATTTCGCGAAGCAGGAAAATTTCCTCCAGACGGGGCGGGATCACTTCGTCTGCCTCGCGGAGAGACAAGGACGCTGAGCCAGAGGACGTCGCTATGCGACGCGAGCCGCGTTGGGAGGAGTTTGAGAAGCTGAATCCGACCAACTACCTGTTCAAGAAGTTGTTACCGTACCGGAGGTACCGTCTAAGAAACTCGCAGACATATTTGATGTTCATCGAGGGGCTAGATGCGAGCATCAAGCCTATGGTGTCTCAGTATTGTCAAGATAATCGGGACATTTCGTTTCTAAGGCTGGTAAATTACGCTAAGGCGCATGGCTCGGCGAGCCGCGCCAAGGAGAGAAAGACCAAAAAGGTCACGATCCAAGCACCAGCGACGCTGAGGGTGGTGAGCAAGCCGAAGACTCCTCACCCGATTCGGAAAAGTCGCGCCGCAGTTCATCTGGCATATTCAATTTCAGGGTCGCAAGGACGCAATGTGCAAAGGAGCAACGAAAATTATTATGACAGAGCTTTTGTCGCCGGAGGCGAATTTTATGAGCCATCGGAGGGCTACAGATACGGAGAATACGGGGGGAGTAGGACGTCAACTCTACAGACGCCCACGTGCGCGACCGAGTCGTACAGCGACACCACTCATCCCGTATTAGCAATCCAAGGGCGCGGCCGTACGCCAGCGCCGCGCCTCGCGATGGAGGACAAGGGTACCTTGTTCCGACGACCAGGCTGGACAGGAAGGCCGCAGGTCAACGGACGGCCGAGGCCGCAGTACCCCGTGAAGAGGCATGGGCTCATATGCTTTCATTCGCTACGAAAAGGGGCACGCCGCACCCAAGTGCATACTTTCCCTTCGGAAAATGCACAAAGTTCTGGGGAACTACGAGGCGTTGTCTCCGATGGAGAGATTGGGGATTCCATCGACCAATTATTTGACGGTCAAAAATTGGTTCGATTCTCAGACGGCGAGCACACCGAGTGCCTCCCCTAACGGGTCGAACCGACCATCAAGAGGGCCAGCCGCGGGGCCCTGGTCGGAGGATAAGAAGAACCCGCAGCCGCAGGAAAAGTAGAGAGGGGAATCTCGCATGAGTCGTGAGAGACACAGAGTAGACGTACTATGCCCGGGGCTCAGCCCCGTTCCCCGTCTCTAAGGGAAAATCAGACCCCGATGAGGAGGTTGTTGGATTGGTCGATAGGCCGAAAGGGCCGGCTCAAGTCAAGAAAATTCTGAGCCGAGCCCGAGATCATCCGCTGGAAGAAGTTCGAAGACCCTGGTACAGGGTTAAGCGAAGGGAGTGTCCCGAGAAGATTTTGGTTCTTGCGCGAAAAAACTATAAAGTTTACGGGGACATTGGACCAACGGTCGGATTGATGAGCCGGGTGTTGTCTGTATTAGACACGGGCGCGGGACCAAACCTTGTGCGAACATCGGAACTCCCAGCTGGAATAGAATCTCTAGTGTCCTACGGACCGACCCAGGACATCGGCGATGCGAACAACCGGCCACTTCGAACTTTCGGCACAATTAAAATGCCTGTGAGGCATGGAAGTTTCGTGGCCGCAGCCGAGTTTATCGTATGTGAAAAACTCGCAGTCCTGCTAATTCTAGGCGCGGACTACTGTGACCGGTTTGTGGAAGCAATTTATCCAAGAAAGAAAACGGTTGAGTTGGCGGATTTCTCGGAGGTTCCGATAGTTAGGCGGTTCTCGCAGAGAAAAGGGAAGAACATTCTCGTCCCGGGAGAGGACGCGAATGATAGAAAGGGGGAGCGAATTTCCCTCAAGGTAAAAGTGGCAAGAGCCGCGAATATCGAGCCAGGGACGCAACGCGTCGTGGAATGCACCTCGAAGAGGGCGGGCTTGGGTGTGGTTCAGCCGTACTCGTCGTTGTACGAAAGGCACGGGTTGACGTGCTCGAATGGTGTGGTTCAGGTTGAGCCTTACAAGCCATTTCGTTTACTCGTTGCGAATTTTAGGACGTACCCTGTCAGGGTGCAAAAAGGCCAAGTGGTGGCAGAATTATTACCGCACCCGAGGGCCGTCCTTGAGAGCAATACCACCATCGCTGAGGTTCTCGGAATTCAAGAAAAGCAGAAGGAAAATTTTCTTAATTCTATGAAGACGCCTACAGGCGAGACAAGATGCGAACCGTCGGGTCAAGGCCGCGAGGACCGGCCTGGCGAACGATCGGCAGGGCTCTCCGCGTCGCCATTTACGAAGCCGCAGTGCAGGGTTGAGCCGCCCCCGCCGGACGTGGAGGAACTCGACCTGAGCCACGCCGTGGCTATTCTTCGCGCAGCCCGGTTCGGAACGGCGTGCCGAACCGGGCTGCGCGAAGAATTTCGTCGGATGTTGAAGAAGTATGCAAGGATGTGGGATGGGACGCTTGGTGAAATTAATACCACTGTCCATCGGATCGAGTTGATCTCTGAGACTCGTCCCATCGCACAAGCTCCGTACCGGGCAGGACCAAAGGCCCGAAAGATAGAAGATGCAGAAGTACAGAAGATGTTAGAAGCAGGAGTCATCGAACCGGCGCAGTCAGAATGGGTGTCGCCCGTGTTATTGGTACCCAAGCCGGACGGCTCGATGCGATTTTTTGTTGATTATCGTAATGGTAGGTTCGGAGGGGCAAGGGAAAGAAGGAGGGCAGGTTGATGTGTGTGAGTGAAGGAGTTGGTACCGAGGTTTACTTGGAGCCGTCTTTCGGCGATACTTATACACTTTGAGTGTTACACTATCCCATTACTTTGGCACCTGGTAAACCGTACTCACCATATGCGCGACCAAGCGCGGTCCTCTTCTGGCCCGTCCACACTGTTCTATTTCCACCTTACGAATTGACTATTGACTATCAGTGCACAACAGTTTCTACACATTTCGAGTGACTGCAAACCATGGCCCTATGCATGCAATCGTTTCACACTTTACTAGTCTGCATCCAGACATGACAGAATATATTCTTGCGCAATGAACAACTTGGCATCTCTCTATTTCCAACAACGCAAAGTCCTGTCATATCTCAGTCCCCATACATGCCCTTGTTTTGTACCTTGCTAATTTCGGTACACACTGCCAGACAACTATGACGGGTAGCAACAATGTGCATCCAGACTTTCTACACATCTCACGTGATATCCGATGTGAATCACACGAGTACTGTCATCAACTTGCATCCAACGGCGCACCATAACGAGAGCACAGTACAACGTCGCATGCCGACGAGAGTGTAGTACAACGGCGCATGCTGATGCAAGGGTCGCATACAGCGTGACGCGTACACTGAATACTCACGTAAGTACATGTCTCTTGCGAGAAATACTTGTTGTACTTTTGATTCACATGTACTGTGCTCGGACATGCGCCGGACCGTATGTAGGCGACGTGTACAAGTGTACGTACACGCAGCAACCTGGCGATGTGTACATGTGTACACCGCACACAAGTGTCCAGCGCCAAGGCCACCCGTAATTACCCATTACAACCATGGTGAACAACTTGAAACCCCCGAAATGATGTAATTAAAACGTATACCGATCATTCAACATATATCACCAGCATAACTGCATACAAGTGGACAATAACAGACCAATAGAATTTCAGCATTCGAACCGACACCCTATAGAATTGCAGTATTACCTGTGTAGCCCTATAACGGTTCGGACCAAATGCAAATTTTCGGCATTTATGCAAATTTGCATAACCCTCCAAAAGTCCACTTTCGTCCCCAGAACCCCAAAATCTGAGAATTTACTCGTGTCATGTGGTGATATGGGGTGAGGGTCCGGACCGTCGGGTCATATACACGTGTCGCTCGATTTTGCACTTTCCAGATAACAGCATGTGGTCGCACATTTTCAATATATCGTAGATTAAATGCCGTAACGGTGAAGGATACTTACCCTTTACCAAGGATGGATGAATGTCTCGATTCGTTGGGAGACACCAAGGTCTTCTCCGCGCTCGACGCAATTTCCGGATATTGGCAGATGCCTATCCCGGAATGCGACAGCGACAAGACCGCTTTTTCATGCCACTCAGGTTTTTACCGATTCTCAATAATGCCCTTCGGGCTTACCAACACACCGGCGATGTTCCAGAGAGCCATGGATATCCGGCTCTCTCCGTTCCGAAGGAAGTCGTGTCTGGTGTACTTGGATGATATCATCATTTTCAGCAAGTCTTGGGAAGAACATATGGTTCACGTGGATGAAATACTGTCAGTATTGGAGAAGGCAGGTGTGAAGCTCAAGCTTCGCAAGCGCGAATTTTTCGTCGAAAAGATCAAGTACCTGGGCCATGTCGTTCGGCCAGGTACGTTGGAAGTCGATGCCGCTCGCACCGCGGCGTTGGAACAACTGAGGTACCCTCAAACGCAGACCCAGCTCAGAAGCTTCTTGGGACTTTGCAATGTGTACTGCAGGTTTGTCCCGCATTACGCGAAAATCGCGCATCCGCTCAATCAACTATTGAAGAAGAGACAACCGGTCCAGTTGGAAGGATTCGACGAGCCTTGTAAGAAAGCTTTTCATAAGCTCAAGGAGGCCATCTTGGCACCACCGGTGCTGGTGCTGCGAAAGAAGGACCTTCCATATTCGGTGGATACCGACGCAAGTGATTATCAAATCGGAGCTGCATTATTTCAAACTTATCCGGATGAACAACGAAAACCCATCGGGTTCTTTTCCAGAACGTTAGCTGCAGCTGAGAGGAACTATTCTGTTTCAGAGAAGGAATGTCTGGCGGTTATTTGGGCCGTCCAGACTCTAAGCCCATATTTGTATGGCGAGCATTTTATTGTACACACCGACAACGCCTCTTTGAGGTGGTTGATGAACGTGACGAACCCAAGTGGGTGATTAATCCGATGGAGGCTACGGCTCTCGGAATTCGACTTGGAAATCAAGTACAAGAAAGGAAAGGCAAACAGCCAGGCAGATGCCTTGTCAAGGCTGTTAACGCAAGGAGAAACCATCGACGAAATCGACGACGAAATCCCATGTTTTATGGTCGAACCGGCCGACGCTACAGAAGACGATGAGAAAGATTTTGAAAGGCTGGACGACATCCTCGCTCTTGAGGGAGGCCATTGACGCGCCAAGAGAAGGAATACGTCTACAGTAGACCCAAGATTCGAGACCAGGCGCTTCATTGAGAGCGAAGGAGGAGCCCGCATCGCAGGCGCACGCGGAGCGACATGCGGAGATTGATGAATAGTCGCAAAGAGCCAAAGGAAGATGATAGAGAAATCGGTGAAGTCAGGATCGAACGTATGGGCGAGTCGCCCTTCGCTTCCCTGCCCCGCATAGGAGAGACAGTCCGGTCCGCGACACGGAAGGGATACGCCGGGCATCATGGAAAATGTCTGATCCCCCAGAAGGAAGATGATGACGCAAACGCTCCGGTCAGACCACATTGGCGAGCCCATGAAGGGAACGTTCCCCACAATGTAGCACTCACTACATCACACCTCAGTTTTTTCTCGTCATTTAGGTTTCTCTCCCCTCTTCCGGAAGCTGGACCCAGGAACGGAACGCATAATCGCATGCAAAGTGCACCGCTGCATCGGGATTGCGATCGTTTTGGTGAAAGTATGTACACATTCGACCTTTGTCCCTGGACTTCTATCTTATGTCTGAACTAGAGGAGTGCATCGGATCCAAGGAGACGTCATCATGGATACCTACGCGAACGACGTACATGAGCGTCATTAGCAAAAGGAGTATGAAATCCGAGAAGGAGGAAAAGGATCTCGGCGACACTTTACGACGGTCGTGCGAAATTGATATGAAGTTCCCGAGAAAAAAATGATTGCCAAGAGGATCGAGGGAGAGGGGCACGTCGGTCGAGCAAGGAACCCAAAAGACATACGACTCATGTGGTCGTACATCGCAAGGGGGTTCACACAAACATTTTGTGAAGAGGTATGAATGAACGTTAGGAAGTAACCCGTTTGTCTCGTCTACTATGCAGAAAATTACGCAAACGGACAGCACTCTGTCGTATCGACGTGGTATCTTACGACCCACACTGCCGAAATATCTGAAACCAGATCGCCTTTAACACAATCAGCGAACAAGTCTATGATATGACAAGGAAACGCGGAAAAATGGTCCCTGATGACCGCTCGGAGGATGACCAAATTTTGACGGAGAACTGTACAAAATCCCACGCCACACGACCAACCCGTCAGTATTGTTCACATACGCAACGAGAAATTGGAACGGTTGTTTCGCAGTTGCCCCGAGGTTCACTGCTTCAAGTGACAACTCGGAAGTGAAAAGGACGCTCTGACCGAGCTCACGGGCGAGGACGTTGAAGTTCCATACCAATCGTGTCACGATTCGGAGTTCACGAATGCAGGGGAAGCTGTCAAGGACAGAGAGGGCAAAGTCTATGTCGTCACAACTATGAGAATGACACTAGTTTCTGACCCCGTCGCCGTTTGCCGAACAGGAGCTTTCTAGCGAACCTCTTGTCGCCAGTTTCGACGCTCGCAAAATATAGCGCATGCAGCACAACGAACAAGGACTGTGCACGGGGAATGCAATTTGAAGAGAAGGAAAACTACCTATCGGAGAGGTAAACGGACAGCAATGCACCCTAAAGTAACGAAGGTTGCGAATGCCTTTGAGGACGTCCGGGTAAGCTGAGCGAGCCGGCAAATGCCCTGGAGAAAAATTGTAGGGAGTCGTTATTCAGCCGCTCGCTGATGCAAAGACAGTTTGTAGGGAAGAGGAGGAAAACAAGAGCAGTTTCGCATACGGAAAGCTGGAGGAAAGGAGAAAGAATGCTCATTAAGAGGAGGTAAGAAGTACACCGCGATGGAATAAGGGAAATGGTACAGAGCAAGGAGAACTCTTTGGAAGGAGGCTGGGCGAACTGCAGGGGAATACGAAGAGGACGAACTAAAGAGAAGGGAAGGGGAAAATAGACGAGGCATTCGACCGTCAAAGAGGAGGAAGGCTACACCAAGTGGCAGGAGAAAAAATATAGTACCATTTAAAGAGGAAGAATTTGAGAGCTGAAGAGAAGGAGGTAGAGGGATGAGAAGGGGGAAGTATACTGAGATTTAAAGAGGAGGAAAATTGGGAGAGTCATGGAGAGGACAGTGGCCCGACAAGAACCTGATATATCTCCGCAACACAAGGGCAATCGTGTGCCTGACACAATACACTATCAGGAGCTGGAGAGAACTTTGAAACGAGATAACCCACTCGCGAGGGAGCGACAGGTAACACCAGCGCGTATCACTCCGATCTGGAATGTGACCAGACGCCTCAATTGTGAAATTAAGGAGGACGGAAAAAGGGGATGGCCGAAGAGCCGCCATAGTCGACGGAGCGCACGGAGATAATGAACGATACGGACTCAAAAGGAACGATGAATAGGCATGGGAATTTTTTATTCCGGAATGTGAGAGTATTTTCGCCAACCGAACGACACTCCACATCTGGATCTACGAATGGGTCATGCAGCCATGACATCGAGGGAGTTCCGTGAGACTTTTGCCAAAGAGTCTTTTCTTTTGGAGTGGAGGTAATGAGGCGAGCGAGAACTCGCAGATCCTCGAGGGAGGTCCCTTGTAAGGCTTCCTCTGGAACTTTGTGAGCTTTCAGGAGAGTTGTATAGGTTCTCACTTCAGGATCAACTCCATTGGAGTTGAGGGTTACAGGAGAGGCTGACTCCCGTGTGGGAAATTGTTGGTCAGGAGGGACAGAGGCAGCAAGGGGAATTGGATGTCCTTCGCTTCTCGAAATGGCTCGGACCGGCAGGCTGGCTGCGACTAACCAGAAGCACGCCCCCTCGAAGGACAGTAGCTGGGGTGCGACGGCACGTCCGCTCCCGTTTCGTTGAGAGGCGGAAGCGCTACCTCCTCGTGGGGAATCGGATCCTGAGATGGATCAGCCGAGGTCGCAGGTCCGTCGGTCGCCGAACGGCCGTGCCTGCGACCTTCGTGAGGGTCTTGAAGACTCTGCCGCGGTACGGAAGCCGACCCAGCTGGTTCGAGACGAGCGTCTCTGAAAACGTGTCGCTCACCACGATCGTTCTGCCATGGCGCGCTGGAGATCGCTCGCGCGTCGCAACGAGGCCTCGCGTAGGGCCTCGGGTTCGCCCTGAGCGATGTGGAGCTAGGCCGCGATTGTGTCACGTTCGATAGAAAAGGCCTGGCGCTCCGCTCCGAGGCGGCGCGCTTCGCTACTGCGCCCGAGATACCAATTCGTCAGGGTTTGAAGTAATTCCTCCACGTTCCAGGTCCGATCGATTAAGTTCGGCAGGGCGCGGTACAACCGGGGAATTGCCGTTATTTCGCCACGAGCTAGGGCAAGACTGAGCGCGGTGGTCAGTTGGGTACCCGGACCCCCAACGGAACCAAGAGAGGGGAGGGGAGGTAACGTAGACCCCGGCCCGGTATGGTAACCGGCATCGGGAGGAGGCCGCACTGTGTCAGCCCCATCCAACGCGATGGCAGGGGGCTCGCAGTCGAGGTCTCGATATATGTAGTGCAATGCGACTGTCAGGCAGAGACCGCGGTCCGATGGTCCAGCAAAAACAATAACAGCAACAAAAAGAAGAACTGCCGACGACACAGCGCTACGGAGTGTCCGAATCTCCCTTCTCCGTTTAAACGAGCTTGCAAGTCGTAGTAGCTCAGATCCTTGAAGAGGGGGGCACAGAGAAACAGCCCGGCCCGGGATCGATGTGATAGAGACTTGCGAAGGGAACTGCTTGACGAGTGTGGGGTGGGGCGTGTACGTAGGTACCCTGGTTCCACTGAGTTGTAAGGCCAATGCTCGTTGAGCTTTTTCGACACCTTGTAACGCGACATGGTCTTCGACGGGGGCGTCGCAACGCAGCCCGACGGGATGAAATGAAAGTAGCAGCGCTCCACCAACTGTGCCGCCCGATGGCTCGAAACACCTACACCGGTTCGGTCGCAACCGAGGCCGATGGCACCAACACTGGCTTGTACACACGACAAAGCCCTTCGAGGGAGACGTCGTTTCAACAGTCTCCGTCGGAGAATGGGCCACAGTAGCAGCGCTACGTCAACTGTGTCGCCCGATGGCTAAGACACCTACACCGGTTCGGTCGCAACCGAGGCCGATGGCACCAACACAAGATAAGGGAAAATAGGTAGAATTAGAGATTGAAAAGGATAGGGAAATAAAGAAAAAGGAAAGGGAACCCCCGAGCGCAAGGGATAAAGTAATCTGTAGTAGAAGGGAATGTCTTCTGAAAGACGGACTTCGACCAAGGCGATATCAGACTCTGGCAACTCGGGTTATCTTTACTGACTTGGTGGTCAGCGGGCTAAGGTATATATCGCCCAGCCGGAGCCATTACAGTAGCTCGCGGCGCTAGATCCTAGATCTAATCCAATGTCAGCAAAATTAATACTGACTAATTAACAAAATAAAATTAATAATTAAAATAAAAACTGTGCAAATTTTCACACGTGTGTCCCCCAATCCCGGACTACAGTATTCACATTCCAACTTAGTTTCTTTTCCCTTCACCCCCTTGGGCAACCCCTTATTGCATTACAATATATCTTCCGTCGCGCCTCCTGCGCCGTAGATCCTACCCCCCCTTTTGCTACGGGACGGACCCGCAGCCGGCACGCTCGGGCGGGCCACGAAGGAGTCGGTCGGGGAGTCGTACGCAAGGAAGAGACTTCGAGTGCCTGTCGTGAAATCCGTCCAAAGGCGTCGGTTACGTTCGGGCACCGCGACGGCGCAGTGCATTAAGTCGAGGACCGAGGAATAGGACCACGGGACATGCGGAGAGCTGCGCTCCAAGGAGTTTAACGTGCCGTCGGGGAGAGACGGCAAAACCCCACCGAGGAAGGACAGTACGCCGAGGGGCTGCTCGAAGGCCCTCCCGTGCAACGCAACTTCGTACATAAAGGCGCTACAAAGAGACCACGCCCATTCGCAATCGAAATTGTATACTAAGTCTCCGTAGGCTGGGTGCGTGGGGTCGTTACAGGCAAAGCCGAAGTGCTTTAAAGTGTAGGGGAGCAACGGGTGCACCCCTAACGAGGGAAGTGCATCCCCTACGCTTGACGGAAGTCCCGGAAAATCGCTTCGTGATAGACCCGGGGAAAACGCGGCGGACGGGAAGACCCGTCCGTCTTCCTCTTTGGTGTAGCGGTACGCCGACCAATCGGTCGGCACCAAGGCGATATGGTGGAGACGCATGAGAGAGCAGGCAGATTTCTGAAGAGCGGCACGAGCCTTCCAAAAGGCACGAAGACGGGGGCTGACGTACAGCCCCGCTACTTCCGAAAGGATGAAACGACGGGGACCTCGGGGGCGCTGGTGGAACAAGTACGTCGACATCCGGTCGACATACTCCGCCTCCTCCACACTGTAGGCGAACGTCTTATCCCTCGGTACTTCGTCCGGAATCTGATAGGGGGCACCGTCCCCGCCGATAAAAAGCGCCCCAAGGCGAGGGATGCCCCCTCCGTCAAGCCACTTTCGTATATGGCACGGACCCGTAGTAGATCGGGACGCAAGTACACCCTCGCCAGGAGTTCGCCGGCCGTGACGCCCGAACGAGCGTGACGGCGCCACGGGTACGTCAAGCGACCAAGCGGTAGCGTAATTGACCGCTTTCGGGGCACCCCTAACCACCTGTTAATGCGACTCACATTTCAGAAGTCGGAAGAAAATACTGCAAACATGAATCTTCGCGATACTTCTCCCCGTTCCCGGCAGTAAACGAAAAGCCAGAAAAGGGAAGACGAGGAAACCCTCGCTTCAGGGAGGAGCATAGTTTTCATGATTTCCCGATTGATAATGCGATTGGGGCCCCAGGCCCCACCACTCGGACCTGAAGGACCACAAAGACTACGGCAGAGCGAGCGACTCTGAAGGAGAGAAGGGGACGTTCTACGAGGTTGTGATCACGACGATTCATATGTTGCTACAGACACCGGAGACCGCCCCTTCTTCATTATCCAATTAGTTTCATTTATTGTACTCTCCTTGCTCGTTTTGTCTCAATTTGTGTTACTGTACTGTCGAGGAGATACTCGGACCGCAACTACCGACGGGCAAGACGAGACGGAGCCCGGGTAGGACGACAGAGAAACTAACTGGACTCAGGCGAAGAGGTGGGGACACGGACGCACACGCTTCTGCTAGATCAGCAGACGTGTTGACACACGACGAACGTGAGATTATTTTTAGTCCGTCATCACCACGCGGGACAATGGGTTCCCTACAGAATCGGACCGAACGATGCGTTACTTGACTTAGTAGCAGAAGTGCACCGCACGCCGGCTCATGAGGAACGAGGTGCAAAGACACCCTTGGAGAATATTAACGAAATTAATAAGAACGACAGTTCACGTATCATGCCGGTTTGTTGGCACCAGCTACAACCGCCGATCCCACGACTACTAACTACGCCAAAGAAGGGAGGAACACGACAACGACCCGCCTTCTCTATTTTTTGTTGTTTGTCGATCAACGGCACCTGCCATTCTTGAGGGTGCTTATTTATGAGGACTACGAAATTATAACGAGGAGAATGACGTTCGTGCAAGGGATACGGAGAAGCCCTATTGCCGCACCGTTGGGACGGAAGTAACGCGCGAGTGCGCGCTGTTTGCGCATAATGAGGGCACGTCTGCCCGTCACTTCCGAAACCGCCGGTTTTCTGGCTGATCATACGCGGTGGACCCACTTTCAAAACGAAACATCAACGTTGACTACGAGGTCGATGACACAGTTCGCAGACGGCAACCGCCGAACGCATCGACATGCACCACGCTTCACGCATGATGGTCCGATAAGATCCAAAATAACGCAACGGACCCTCACTCTCATTTCATTTCTTTTGACTCCCTACTTCTTGTTATTGTTTATTTTGAAGGAGTAGAGGACGGGACCCGGCGTCGGGGGCGCACGAGCAAAAGAGGAGGAAAGGAGATAGGGGAAGAGAAGGAAGGAGATAATGTGAGGGCACTACCGTGATCATAACGGGGAGGGAGCGCCAAGAAGAATGGAAAAGAGGAGGAAGTAGCGAGGTGAAGAGAAGGAGGAAGGAGATATAAGGGTGCCATCGTGATTATGACGGGGTGGGCCCCAATGAGAAAAAGAGGAGGAAACGAAGGGACGAAGGAGCACGCAGGAAAATTCAATTTACGGATCAAAGGCGACATGACGATGTCGCAAATTCAGCGTCACGCAGGCAGGATAGAGATGCCACAAGCTATCAGGAGGGAATTGTCGCGCCCGCCAGCTCAGACGGAAGGGTTGCCAAAGGATTTGCCCTTGGAAGTGATGACACGAGGCGAGCCAAAACTCGCAAGTCGTCAATCGAGGCTCCTTGCAGAGCCTCTCTCTCAACACCGTGAGCGCGGAGCAAGGCACAGTGTACGCTCGTGACGTCGTGGGTATTTTTGGAATTGTTGAAGACGGTGGGGAAGATATCACTTCCCTTACCGACAATGTTTCGGTGTAGCCTGCCGAGGGAATTTCGACAGCTGAAGGTGCCTTTGACGAGAACGGAGAGACTAGGGCTGCGCGCGGGGAAGCAGGGACAGCCGATCGAAGAGGAATTGGAGAGGAAGGACGGGAGCACACGTGAAGCTCCCGGGGGTCAGATGTGACGATGGGGGTAATGTCGGGAACTGGTGTTTGGTTTCCGAATCGGCGGCTCGTTTGAGCTTCCCACGCTGAGCAGAGGGTCGATGACCAGGGGTTGAACCACACGAAGTCGCCCGCGGCTGGGTGGTTTCGACCAGGGGAGAAAGAGGGACGTGGGCGATTGAAAGATCGAGAGGAGTTTTGCGGAGGGACACAGTCCCAATGCACGCCCTCGATCGTATCAAGGAGGGAGCGTATTTCGCGATTGAAATCGGAGCCACCCAGAGGGACAGAGAAGTCCAATAGACGCATTTGTGCTATCAGCTTCGCGGGGAGGTGCCACAGGCGCCAGCAATCGTAGGTCTCCCACAAGAGGGTCGCAGCTACTTCGATGCACCACTCTGTGAGGAAGACCACCCATAACCCGTGTTGCGGATCCCGCAGGTAGCTGCCATAGTACGTGAGTATGGGTCCTATTTCAGCCCAAAAGCCTTGACTCACCTCGTACTGGCTCCACCATGAGGGGATGCGCTGGTAACGACTTGCATAATGCTGACGGGAAATTTCGCGCGCCTCTATCATTTGGTAGCCGATGAAGTACTCCGTATCAGACCGAATACGCCGTTCAAAGCGCAATGTGTTCTGAAAGAAGAAAATACCCCCGCGTTTAAATGATGGAAATTCGAAGGGATAATGGGTTCGGTCCAGAAAATGGCATCAGATGTGACAGTATGTCGGTTTCGCCACAGGCGATCCGTCTCGGCGGCAGGGTCACCAAAAAGGTGATATCAATGAGATTGTCCAAGTAGAGGCGTTCGCCCTCTGTACGACAACGCCAAGTGTCGCAACCGTATGACGAGGGTATGAGGGTGTCGGAAATGGGGATGACAAGCCGAGCGAATACGGCCTCCATAAATCGCAGAGAGAGAGTGGGACGGCCCCGTGGGGGAGGATGACGTAGGATGGAAGTCGGAATTGCTATACGGGTTCGCCAGTCAAAGGAGCGGATAGCAAGCACAGGGAGATTACCGGGAAGCATGCCCGCGTCGTCGGCGAATTGGTGTTCAATTTTGGAAACGTCGCGAATACCCACGGAGGAGAACCACTGGGCAGAGGCAAATAAGGAAGGATGTTCGTGCATGATTTTGTCCTGTAGCTCTTCGAGCGAGTGGTAGTGGTGGGATACCCAAAAGGGATGATAACCTGGATGAAAGGCCGCGTCGGAGACGTCCGAATCAGGGGGACGTCGGGGTATAGGAGGGACGTCGACGGAGGCGCGAGACTTGTTCGCGAAGCCGACACCGGTGCGTCGACGGGCAGTATTTTCGCCCGCGAGCTGAGAAGGTAGAGGACACGTGGGATTCGTCTTGTCCTTGCTCATGCGGAGACCGTCGGTCAGGAATGAAGATGGAAGGAGTCGAGAAGAGAAAAAGGAGCTGGAGATCAAGCAGTTTAGCCGATGTGCAAGGACTCTCAGAAGAGGATATGTAGTGCAATACGCACCTGAAAAGGGGGGTGAAAAGAAAGGAAAATATTTGGATATGAAAAGTAGTCCGGGTTGGGGGACACACGTGTGAATAATTGCACAGTTTTAATTTTTAATTATTTTATTTTATTTAGTTAATTAGTTGGCATTAATTTTGCTGACACTAGATTAGATCTAGGATCTAGCGCCGCGAGCTACTGTAGTGGCTCCGGCGGGGCGATATATACCTTAGCCCTCTGACGACCAAGTCAGTAAAGGTAACCCGAGTTGCCGGAGTTGAATGTCGCCTTGGTCGAAGTCCGTCTCTACCAAGACGCTCCCTTTTACCTAAGCCTACGGCATCCTTCAGCGCTCGGGGGTCCCCTTTTTCGTTATCAATTTTGCTTTATTTCCCTATCCTAATTTCCCTTAATCTTGAGTTGGTCCCACCTTGTAGGATTGCGATCCGCAACGTGACGTCATTAGCCATCGGGCTTCTGTGTTTGTGCACCAGTGGTGCTTTTCTCAGCGTTGGTTCCATCGGAATCTGGTTGCGACCGATCCGGTGTTGGTACTTTGCCATCGGGCAGTACGACGGTGTAGCGCTGCTACGTTTTCTTCTTTTCCGACGGGCTACGTTGCGACGTCCCCGTCGAAGACCTTATCAAGGGTATAAGGTGTACAAGGCTCTCTTCGAGCATTGGATTTACGACCCATCGGACCGGGTTTACCTAGACCCCCCTCCGAACTCGTCGAGCAGTTGCCTTTACAAGTCTCTACCACCATTCACCGATCCCGGGCTGGGCCCTTCTCTTTGCCCCCCCTATCAGGTATCCGAGCTACTGCGGGCCGCAAACCCGCTTAAAGAGGACAGGGAGCTTCGAACACTCCGTAGCGCTGTGCCGTTGGCAGTTGTTGTTTTTGTTGTTGTTGTTTGTGTTGGACCGTCGGACCTTGGTCTCTGCCTAACAGGCGCATTGGACTACAACGAATACTGTGCCATGATGAGCGTTCAAGCCCTTCAAGCCTCGAGACGGAGCAGCATGGCTCGTGACACTGCATTGGTGCACTTGGCACCACGTACAATTGGCACGACACTCCCCTGGTTCACATGAACAAGCCCTCGTCTGCAAAAGAACAGTATGTCAGCGCTTCAATTGTCTCGACAACGTTCCCGTGCACCTTCATTGTTCTTAGCCCAGTTTCGTGAGTTCCCCCTAAAATTGTGAACTGTGAACACAAGCCATTGTTTATCTCCGGAGACAAACGTGGATTGTTAGTAACTGTATCCGATGGTGGGGTCCAACTTTGTGGTGGACCGCGTGTTGGTGGGCAATGGGTCCAGCGACGGCAGCACGGAAACAATCCAAGAGGACAAGCTCTACGGCGCAACGAGTCTGCACGGCGGCAACGAAAAGTTTTGGCCAATTAGCGAACAGTCACTTAAAATTTTGCTTTCGTCTTTGGCTGCGCTTTCGCAAATAGCATTGTCATCGACAATGACGGATGACCAGAAGATAGATCTGCAGAAGCGCCTTCTCAGAAACTCATTGGAATGGATGAAAAATAATAAAGGGGTCCCGGTTGTGATCGGAGCAGTTAGTGCACGAGGTCATACTCAAAACACGCGACAATTCCAAATCCACGAATACTGTCCCAACCCTGTCTGTCATAACGAAGGTACTTGTGTCCCAGAGTCGGTTGCGAACGGGGTAGCCGCATTGAGAAACCCCGAAGATGCCCTCAACGTGGCCAAATACTTCGAGAGGAATCCAAAACGATTCACATCTTTGAAACAGCTATTTGTTGTACTACCAAAGCTTCCAGTCAAACTCCCCGTTCGGAAAATTTCGCAAGCGCAAAAGGACTTGTTCGGTTCTAACCCCTTCGGTTGGATTCCAAATATGAAAAAGGGCATCTGGATCGTCCGTCTCAACCAGCATGGAATCGTTGACCATTGCGTGGCTATAGATGCCAACCGCAGAATTGTTCTTGATAGCGCTGCACGTTATCCGTTCATGCTGTGTGAAGAAATACTGAAGCGACTTGGGGAAGATGATGCCAAAACCTTCAAGTGGCGGAGGTTCGGAAGCTGCTCTTGCAAACCAAAAAGAACAACAAACGTAGTGGTAACAAGACGAACAGGAAGTAGTCCAGTACAATTAGTTCCGATTTATCCATTGTTCTGGCTTAACCAGAAGTCTTTCACTGAGTACCACCTCCAGTAAAGCCCTTCGGCCTATCTTCTTTGTGAAAGCATCTGCAATGTATCATCATTCCTCACAAAACCAATATCGCTTATCTCTTTCTTCTTAAAACCTTCACAAGCTGCAGCATTGTCTAGCATGAGGCGCTTCTCCGAAGTCCGACTCCCCTTTGATATAACGTCGAAAAGGGACTTACTATCAGTTTACAACTGAATAGGGACTTCTCCACTGTGAAGCATGGGCTTCAGATCATGCGCGAGTTTGTAGCGAACATATTGCTGAAACTGAAAACTTCTGCAGCCATTACGGATCTCGTTACTCGACGGGCTTTGTAGGACTTGAGGAAAATGGGCACAGAAGAATCTCTCTCATGAGCAAGAAAACATATGTACCCGAGTTGAGAAGTAAAGTCCATGTTTCCGGCAAAAGATGCGTCCGAAAATCCCACAACTCTGAGTGAGTCCTTGTCTAGCTTCGGAATTGCGATCGTGATCTTATGAACATGCCTTACCAACTTGTTACACCTCTTAATGAAAGGTTTCTTGTCCCTTTGGAACATATAATTCGTAACGTGGGCCATCTGCGAGACTTCAAAAGCGCAGTCAGGTCTAGTATGCGTTAGGTAAGAAAGCTTCATACGGAGCCAGGCAAAGTCAAATCATTCGGAATCAGAACCCATCGGCCTTATCGTGTTCAAGTAGCTGTTTTGGTCAAGGGTGAGTGCGTTGTCCTTGCTCATATCAAGACGAAAACCTGTGAAGTCCCACGGAGGTTTTTGTCAGTGGCCATTTCAAAGGTTTCAACAGTCTTATTCGCATGTACTTTGAAATCAGCACCCCCAGCTCACATGAGATCATCTACAATACTGCCAGATAGACCTTTGAGTAACCCATCAAAAATCCAAACGTACAACAAGGGGTCCATACAGATAGGTTCCATTCCAAGTTTGATACGCTGATGGGCGTCCAGCGTCGCGTGCCATAAATCCCCAGACTCACACAATCCATACAAAGGCCGATGAAGATATAGACATTGAGAAGCGTCAAGCTTAAATTCGGGGACCGGGTTTCTGATGACTATATCCCTCATCAATGGCTCGTCTGATTGAAAGTATGCTTGACGGAAATCAGCCGTCCAAACGTTGAATCCATAAATCAAAGCCATGGCGAGCAGAAGTCGAACGGAAGCGGGTTGGAGAGTCTGTGAAGAATGCCCCATGAATTGTTTGAGCTTATCCCTTTGTCCACCCTTGATGTAACGGGCTTTAAACTTCGTTTGATCATCATCAGTAGACCTGATAGTTAGAACGAAACGGCCTGGGAGTACGTTGGCATCATCAGGGATGTGTTCTCGAGGAATCACTTTGAAGGTTCCTCGCTTCAGCAAGTTTCTTATCTCAGCCTTTTTCGCGAATGTCGTCTCTTTCGTCCTGCACCGGGGGTCACCAAGTGTGAGAACCTCTGTAAAAAACATGTATTCATCCTTTAGCAAAAGAAAATCAAATAGGCTATCCCGTATGTCACTCATGAAGGCGTGATTAGTGTGCTCTGGTGTTCGATATGGCTTCACTTGAGTAACGTTGAAAGGCCTCCGATCACCATCTTCAGAGTCTTTGACAAATATAAACTTTTTAGGTTGATCTACGGCATGAACCTTGTACGGCCCGATCCATTCTCCTATTCGAATCTCGACTCTCCTCTCTCTCCACACCAAAACATCTTGACCGACCTCAAAGGTCGCATCTGCCGCAGCTGGGGAGGCATGTTTAAGTGCCCTTTGTACTCTCACCGATGCCATCTCCTTCTCCATTTCCCTCCGCGCTTTGTTCGCAATTTCAGCACGAGACTCAAGCATTGCACGTGGGTGCCTTGACTCCGAAGTAATAACAGATGAAAAGAGATCACCGAAGACCAACGCGGAGGGAACGAGACCATCAGGTCCAAGGGTGTCATTCAAGGCTTTGACGGCGAAACTAAGAAGCAGATGTGGCTCTCTGTTGGGTTAGGCTATCCTCAACTTTTAGAATGGGTTGCAAAGCGGCTGGTGACAACGTTCGCCGAGTCTGAGACTGTTTTGTGACTCAATCCCGGTCCTCTGAACTTCAACGTTGCCAATTGCTCCAAGGCTGATGAAAAGGTCTTGGTCGACGGGTATCTTGCGGGGTAGCCCAGTGTGGATGGTAGCGCAACATTCCAGAATTGCTGATCGAAATGAAACAGTACAGAAATTATCCAGGAAACAGGCAGCACTTAATCGTGTACCTTCATCAACAATGTGGATAACAGGCTTGCCGTCCAAGTACATGATATCGATGAGAAGCCTTTCGTTGAACCGCACATGTTCAGCGCCGAATGATACTTTGAATCGAGTTGGAGCATTCCGTATCTTTTGACAAGGGCCACATCGTTTGCACAAATCTTCTAAGTTGCAAAACGTTTCGGGAGTGGCTTTTTCTGGGCGAGCCCGCTTCAGAAGGTTGTAGAGTTCTGCGCGGATGGATGTGCAAACTGACAATGAATCTTAACCAACTGTGTCCTTGTGAAATAAGTCGCTGTAGAGAATCCATAGGGTGCATAGATGTGCCCTGGGTATCGAGTGAGACGGATACACCACAAATGTACTGCAACATTATCCAACTTGGTTCCATTCGTCCCTTCGACATTCCGGAGAACAATTCTCTTCTTAAGCTCATTGGAACATGTAGCAGCGATAAGGCTCTCTCGGTGGAGAAAGTCCATGCCTAAAGGTGCAGGTACGTCCGCAGACAAAACATCAAGAGTAATGTAGACTCGAGATACTCCTGGTGGTGTGCCTAATGGTATTCTGACAGGCCCAAGAGATTGGAATGAAGCATCTGCAAAGCGGAATTGCTTGTGTGACTTCTTCAAACGCAGATGGTGACGCCCAAACGACGAGGCCAGTCTTCTCAGTTCCTTGAAACCAATAACAGAGGATGGCGCGCCTGTATCTACACATAAAACAGGTCTCTTGTAGCCGGAATTCCTTCGGAAATCCTTTACAATTCCTGTAACATGAACGTTTGTGGCATCAACTTCCTGTGAGATACCTTTGCGTCTTGATACCGCAGTGCGGTGTTCACTGCAGCTGTGGTTATGGCGACGAGCACGAAGCGCAACATGTCGTCGCCCTACTTAAAATACACCCCTTTAGCCTCATGATCATGATCCACAGGACGCATTGATGCTGCTATGTAATTCGTAGCAACATCTCCATCAATTTTCTCAACATATTCAGACGTGCTGTAACGGGGCGCTGTCTCCTTTTCATCTGAATAACTGCTTGTAAGTTGATCGAAGAGGTTGACGGACTCCTCGTTCTCAGCAGTTTGAGCACAATTTTAGATACCATTACCACGATTGGTATCAGGGTCATCCGTATCCTGATTGACTACGATATCGTCGATACCGTTCACCAAATCACTGCTTATATGAATGGCGTTTTCTTCGGAGGCGAGGCGGTTACGAATGTCTTGCTTGATGGACTCCGAGTGGAAACGTTGTAGATGGGAATTGGAACCACAAAGGTGGCATCTCCTTCGCTTCCCACTTCGATCCAGGGGATTATTGAGCGGAAAAATGCTAATGCGATTCGGTGCATTGTGCTGACTCGAACGAGGGTTGAACTTAGACAAACTTCGCGGTGGGCGTCCGTATTGTTGGTACAATAGCGGACCGAAGTCTTTTTCTAAAGAAGGTGTCGATATTCGCTTGTGACGACGAAGTTCTTCTGAATACTGCCAACCTTCACGAAGTGCGGACACGAATTCGCTGAAAGAATACTTCCAAGTCGTGATTTGGGAGATAGCTTGGCTAGCCCAATTCCTACCAATTACAGAGTCGCGGAGACATTGAATCTTGTTCTTCTCTGAACGAAAACCTTCCGGGGCATTGTGGGGCGAGAAGATTGATTCTCTTCGCAAGGCAGTTGAGTGACTCAGAATCGTTTGTCACATCCTCGTTTTGGGACAAAGGTGTCTCAATGCGTAGACTACGAAGCGTCATGTGCACTTCTAGACGACGAGCATCCGACTCGAACTCGGCTCTCATGATCTTCTCAATTTCAGCAAACGACATCTCTTCTCGGACGTTCGCGGTGAAATGCGATTTAAGTGCCTCTTCGAATATGCAAATAAAGAACTTTGCCTTCATCTCTTCACTGAGACCCAGCTGGAAAGTCAGTATGATATAGTCGCAATTCGACTCTTGAATTGACTGCAGCGCGTCACCCGTTATATTTTCTTCCCTTGAAGTCTCCGTATATGGCCGGAACAGTGCGAGCAGACTCATGAGAAGATGACGTAGTCCATCATGGTGCTTGAGCTTGAGCTTCGGAATGCGGGACTAGCGGCTCTGGCTCTATTTCACAGGGAGTTGTTTTGAGAGAATTTCCCCTAGAATTACGTGCCGAGTCCACAGAATCAACATGAGGTGTCTGACGCATTCTTCGAATGTGTACAACGTCGCTTGACAGTCTATAAGGTCGCTTGCGATCGTCGGTTGCGATCGACCGAGTCGATTTCGGTCTACCACGGCATTTCCTTCTTGGAAGAGACTCCTCATTCCGCAATATCACGCACTAGAAATGCACGAATTACGCAGGATTTTCTGACTTTGTCGTTAGACAAAACTTAACCCATCCAACCCTGCGAGAACATCGCACCGCCGTGCGTCTTCCGATCTGCTCGAAATGCTGCTCCGTCATCGTTGCACCGTTTCCCGGCAGATTTGTGGGTCCCGGTGACAGAATCACTGGACTAATAATCACTTCATGTTTATAAAAGCCAGAGCTCAATTCAAAGTACGCTACTTCCCTTTGGTGTGCAAAACATGACGTCGAACTCTGACGCCCCTCCATCACCTGGACCCCTCGCTGTTCCAGACACGGCACAATGCTCACGTGACACATCGCGTACGGTGTCTTGAGACTATCACTGCAGAGGCAAAGTACCTGGAACAACAATACTTGTAGTATTCCGAAACATTAAAGTAATATCTTGTCATGATATATGTAATGTTTTTGGACGATACGTTTTTGGGATACCAGAATAGTATTGTCCGGACAACAATACATCAGCATTCCAGGAATGATAATAAAACGTCCGTGTACGATGAAAACATCAGAATTCGGGTACCACTTGCATCAGCCGTGAACAATAGATATAATGTCATTGTAAACATTAAAACATCAACAATGGACGTTACTTATAATGTGTTATTGAAACACTATACGTAGCGTATGTGAACATTATAGGCACTGTCTGTGGAAACGATAAATGAATCATTTCAGCACACTATATATAATTATATTAGATGGCACTAAATGCAACGTGCAGAAACGTTAAATATAATGTTCCTTGAAACACTTTAAACATTGTCCAACGACAATATAAAATATTCATTAATTGTATTATTACTTATATCGTACAGAAACGTGAAATATAACGTTCGAATAAACACTGGTAATGTTGTCCAACGACAATATATATTAGTAATATTTTGAATTATTACTTTCATCGTTCTGTGCACGTTACATGTAATATGTCGGAATAGCAATAAACGTATCGTTCGTGAACACTATAATCGTGGTTTTCAGAAGTAATACTTATATTGGTTTTGGATGGTAGTTGATACTTGTTCTGAGACGACAATATAATGTTGCTGGACGACATTTGTAGTGTTTAGGAATTGGTAATGTAATGTTTTGGGGACTACATTTGCAATGGTTGTAAAGCACTAAATTAAATGTAAGGAATGATAATTGATGCAGCTGCAACAGACACAACAGTTGTGTCTGTCGATGATCGTCTTCGTCATGCCTGAGGATGTTTTTCATCGACATGGCTGCGGATAGTCGTCTTCGTCCTGCGGCAGATGGCGGTTTTTGGGGGGTAGAGCCTGTTAGCTGTGCCCCTGAAATTCGCAGCACTTTCAGGTTGTTGACTTTTGCCGGCGGTTGGTCCCTCTGTTTCGTGGCACTAGGAGGATCATATCACGTGCGGGATAGTTGTGAAGTTTCGTTAGTATTTCACTGTGGATCGTGTCGCCTGCGGTGATGGTAACTCACTGTGGATCGTGTCGCCTGCGGTGATGGTAGCTCACTGTGGATCGTGTCGCCTGCGGTGATGGTAACTCACTGTGGATCGTGTCGCCTGCGGTGATGGTAGCTCACTGTGGATCGTGTCGCCTGCGGTGATGGTAGCTCACTGTGGATCGTGTCGCCTGCTGTGATGGAAGCTCAATGTTGATAGCACATTGCGGATCTCATCCACTGGGAGGGTGGCGGCACTACGGCGTTGGTATCACGCTGCTCATGGATGTTTTGGGCTTAAGGTCAGCTCAAAGGATGAGTGCAACGTACTTATAGGGATTCGTGAATACATTTGGAGCTCGAATGTATCCTCAAGCGCTATAAACGTGAGCCGGTTGTGACCTAAATTGGTTTCTTACGACGAAACGGATGATGCTGCACCAATAAAACTTCATTTCCGTTTTGTCCATGGGATGAACACGTAAAGCACAGCACAGGTGTACAGCAACTCGAGTTGGAAGCCAATGACCTGCAAAATATGTTTACAGAATTTCAGTCAGCCAATTAGCAGGTGTGATTCACGCATGTAATCCAGGCTGATATCAGACTGTCAACAGTCTGATATCAGCCTGGATTACATTCAAATTCATGAAATACGAGTCTGGTATGAGGTGGCTCCAATTGCACTCTCATCCGATGTCTTCCTCGCTTCTAACAGCTAATGAAGAAAAGAATTCGGAAGCGACGGAACATGTTCCAGCTCGGGAGTCGGGGAAGAAGGGGTCGCATTGCGTACGACGATCGGTGGGGAGAACATCATGAGGAGACATTTCATCTGGCAGATACATCCGCTCCCTCAACACACAGTGCTGATGGAACGACACAAAACTGTACGGGTGCGGAGAAAGGTTGCGATGAAATCCGAGGAGCGGGTGCAGCGGAAACAAAAGAAGAAGAAATGGCAGAGGCGGAGGATAGAGATCATAAAGATGTGTGTTTTGAGACTATAGAGGGGTTCAGAACCCCTATGGTCCACGAAATGCAGTTCGCAGATGAAATTCCAGTCGCGGAGATGCATGAAACGAATGGGCAAGACATGGGTGGCATGGTAGATATGGTACTTGAACACGTGAGGGGTACGACAAATGAACTGGTGGTCGGGCTCAGTGCACAGGACGAGGAAGATGAAATGCATCATGATATAGGACTGCAGTTGGATGTTGCGGAGATCCGTCGTGGATGGAAGAAGCTCAGCGTGTGGCAAAATATAATGGCTGTTTTACTTGTGTCCGGGACCGTTCGGTACTCTAAGTCTGGTTATAACATCTTTCGGAGCTGTTTCAACCACCTTCTAAAGAAATACGAGCCAGGGGGGAAATTGTTTCCTGACTACTCTACGGTTTATCGGACTCTGTCCCCTTTGCTTCGAGAGTGGGGTTTTGTGATGAGCATGAAATGCGAGGCGATTTTAGATACTTCGAAATCGGGCTCCAGACAGACTCTTCAGTCACTGCAGGGAGTTGGGCCAGTTTCAAGCCGTTTCAAAGTCATATTGCCATCATCTTGGTCTTTGATGGACTTGGCGTGCCGCGAGACATGGAATGTACTGAAAGGCGCTGCGAAAGACTCCATCTCTCCTAGCTCGGGAGCTCTGTTCTCCACTATCGAAAGCGTTCCCATGGTTCGAAATAGAGATCTCATTCTGGACATCGCTCGTAACGTCCTTCCCAGCACCGGCGACGAAACCGCGCCCTCCTGCCCATTGCTCACTGCGTACAGGGGAGATGGAGGAGTGGTCACCTTGCACTTGCGGAAGGAACCGCCATTTCCGCATGAAGTATTGTGCACTCTGGATATGTGTAGCGGAGCAGATCCAAGATGTTTCAAATTGACGTTCAGGGTTGTCACAACCTCTCTCGTAGTGTCATGGAGAGGCGGACCACCCCTGACCGAAGTGTCAAGGTTGGAGTTACGTTACGGAACATGGAAGGGATTTCGGCGGCCAACAACGGACCTGTGGCGCGCTGGTGACATTAGCACAGTTCTACATATCAGTGCTGAGCTGGATTATGTCATGGTACTAATTCAGCATCACAACAGATCAACACAGGGAGGGCAGCAAATTGAGCTTGTGTGCATACCCTTCGCTTGCGAGGTTGGAGACGATGGAGCTGATCATCCTTTACGCATCTCATTTCATACAGCTTTGAAGGTTTCCGTGGTGGACGTCATGGTGGCCGGCAACCAGCCATCTCTTTCATTTCAACACTCCCGACCCCCAATTTCACCGTCATATGGTAAGCTTAAAGACGGAAGGAAATACTTTGTTGACCATATCCTACTATATTCAGATGGATTTTCCCCGTTCCGATTTAAAGCGGGTTCAGCGGGGGGTGTCTATTGTCTCTCCCTAAACTATCCTCCGGAATGTAGAAGTAGTAGAGAGCGAGTACGTATTCTTGCCCTGACTGAACCTGGAGTGTCAACGAAGGAAGGTCTGAAGCAAGTAGTAGCAGACCTCGTCAAATCATCAACAGAGGGTATACCTGCCAGAAGTGCCGATGGGGAGGATTTGCTGCTGTTTACCGATGTGGTTGGTTTCGTGAGCGACTACCACGAGGTTAGGCATGTCCTGGATGTGGTGGGAGTGAATGGCACAGCACCATGCAACCTCTGCTCGTTCATGCGATTTAAAGGGCCTAAAGGACTCGCATCGCGATATGCATACACCACGGATATTCACAGCGCAGACGCATGTTTCGCGAGAAATGCAGAAAGAACGAAGGCCTTACGAGCCTCTGGTATCTCGGATGTAGAGCTGAACGCATTGGGCCTGAACGGAAATGACGATGCAGCAAGGAAAGCAAGTCCTTTTGTTTCTTTTTCTCAGGATTTGAAGAACGCGTTGAAAAAACCACGATACCGCTGACCGAACACAACGTCCCAGTCGCAAACCCTAGGTTTGACCCGTATCGCTCAATGCTTGTTGCCCCCGACCATCTCCTGGCTGGTAACGCAATTAATATTTTAACCCTTGCCTTTAAGTCCCTTCCTACCGCAACTAGAGGAAAGCAGGTAGACGGGTTAATCTGTTCCTTGTTGCGAACAAACCGCCTGGTAACTGAGACACGCATCTACAATTTCAGTACAAATAGTATGTACACGGCAAGCATATCGGCAACGTTTTCGATATTATTGATTGCTTCTCCTGTATTCAAAGAGATTGTTGATAACCTATCCTGCCCTCAAGAAATATCTAATGTATCCAAACAAGCACTGTGTTCAATTGTACAGAACCTCAGTTTGTTTAGCAAACTTGTCAGCAAGACATACTGGTATCCTAAGCTGCATGTGGATGGATTGGAGCAGGTGAAAAGGTACAATCGTGAAGATGGCACGGCGCATATGGCAGACTTGGAACGCCATTGCAAGATGTACATACGAAACTGCAATGACCTTTGTCGAAGCAGTACTATGGCGGGGAAAGAGCTGGACAAGCCGAATATCCATCGGCTTCTAGAGCTTTATATGCATTCTATCCCTGCAATGGGTCACGTGCAGCACTTCGCCGAACTTGTTTTCGAATGCGCTCACCAGCCCCTTAAGCAGGCCATGGCAGATTCCAACGGTCATGACGCCCATATACAGGGAATGGATCACATTATTAATAACGATTGGAAAAAACGGCTTTCATCTGCTCTTTATTCTGTAGACGGCAGTTGTGAAATGGAAGGCAAGGCAATCTCTTCAGTGGTCAATCTCATTTGCGGACGAAGAAGACACGTACATAACTATGTAACGAAAACGAACGGTGAGGCAGAGAAGGCTTTGAGTATTATTAGAAATGGGTTGTTGAAGCACGTACTCGGAGCTCCATCTACTACTATTAACAACAACCCGAGAAGGGCGGAATGGGTCCTAAGTGAACGTACGGTAGATGCTGAAGGTTCATTCCATGCGACTATGACTTGTATTGCTGCCGACTTCATTGTAGAAGCGGGTCCCAATGACCCCAAATTCTTCGAAAAGGCATGTCGAATGAAAAAATCCCTGTACGGGTTTGGAGTTGTTACATCGCATTCAAGACCGCACGACATGCTCTCGAAAGGCTCTGCGGTTCAAGCACTCGTGTTCGATGACGAACCGCAAATTGTACCTACACCTGCGGAAGATGAAAGAATTGCTTACATTGATGAGCTGCACGTAGCTTACTTTGCAATCGAAACATTTATGAAAATGAAGGATGCATATCAAGAGACACCTTTCGCTGTTGTCAAGAAATGCCAGTTCACTTCCGGATTTATTTATGTTGACGTCCACAAGCCATTTCAATTCTTGAAGCTCACGGACTCTGTCAGAAGAGTTGGACTAGTTCACGCCTGTCACAGTGACCGTACCACACAATGTCTTAAACCCGAAGAGAATAATTTGAGTTGCACTGCCTCGATCATGGAGGGGAATATTTTCTACTGCTTATCCAGGCACGACGGTTACCCTCCTCGAATGGCTTAGTTCTCCGCATGTGTTCCCTGACTTATCGCTGCGTTGAAAATCGGAGCGGCCATAGTTCCGGATGAGCAAGGAGTCGCCAGTGATGACCATCGCGAGATTGCAAAGCGACTAGTCGAAGCGCAGGCGCTTGAGAGACTGGAGGGCGTTATCGAAGAGGAAGAAGCAGAACCGGCGGACAACGCTAATCCCCAATTACCCGAAGGCAATGAAGTCGCCCGGAGATTGGGCGGTGGAACAGAATCAAAAGCTGCTCGGAACAGAAGAAAAAAAGCGGAGAAGGAAGCTGAGTCGCAGCGCCGTGTTGAGGCGGAGCAGGCCAGCATCGCTACATGCGCACCGAAGATGCGTACAACGCACACACCAGTAATTTGCACAACCACGCTTGCACGCGGCAGCCCGACTTCCTTAACACCGAGCTCGGTGTAGCTCTTCAGCGCGACGAGCCGCAAGCGATAGGGAGTTTTCCAAGGAGCCACTTGTGATCATTCGCGCGCCGCACGGCCCGTGCGACGTGCGGCACGGGCAGACGACGAGGGCCCAATTAAAAATAGATGAATGAAGTCATTGTAGAGACAGCCAATTAAAACACGTAGCACACATAAGTTCCACTCTCCGATGTCGTTCGACATTTCCGATCTCCCGACACAATATCGCACTACCGCTCGTAACCTGCACCCAGCTGCGACATTATCTGGCCTCCATGACTCCCACTCACCGCCCCTCCCACGGCTGAATTCTACATCTGAGCGGGAGAGGAAATCCTCTCGATCGATTCATGCAGGATGGCGACCAACAAACCCCACACAGGCTCGCTCACGGCTCGGAGCTTGGCAGCAATTACTCACCATGTATCGAATGTGTTTTCTTCTTCTCGGTTTCTTCACGCTATACTACTTCATATTTGCCAAACATCACTACCACGACAGCGAGATGCGTGCTATTCACGCCGATGTCGAAAAGCTTCTCCGTGAAACCAGCAATTCCATCCTCAGTGATAACCTCGTAGAAGCGGTACTTCCTGACAGGTTTAACGAGACACTCAATCATAATCTCAGTACGCACAGATTTCAAACGACCACGCTCTTCTCCAGAGTTGTCTTCCGAATCCGTCCCATCGTTTCCAACCTTCATTGATCTGTACACATCCCAGTCCGCATCGTCCACCCCAAACGTGTCCTCCTCCACATTTTTCTTCCCACGCCCTCTCCCTCGTCCCCTCCCCTGGCCCCTCCTTCTTCCCTTCCCACTTCCTCTCTCGCGCCCCTTTGAGTTCCCTCGCCCTGGGTCTTCGTCGAAACCTGCATTGCTTCCTGCTTGTTGTGCCAACAACCTCATTCGTTCCTTTGCAGCCTGCCACCGCCGATCCCACCTCGCTTCGCGCGCGGCGTCCTGTCGATTTAAACGCTCAGCTAGCTCATCTCGCTCCGTTCGCAGTTCGGTCAGATACTCTTGTGGCCTCTCCATGCGCATCTTCTGTATATCCTCAGCCTTCCTCTACGCTTCCGCCTTCGCCGCGAGCTTGACCCTTTTCCCCCGTAACCGTGCTTCCGTAGCCCCGCAAAGCGCGCGCTCGTGCCGCTTTTGCTTGAGTTACGGCGCGCTCAGCTCTGACATCGACAGAAGCTCGTCTGCTCGTACGCGCTTCCACCACGCCACCTCCGCTGCCCTTGCCTTTCCCGCGCTCAATTTGGCACGTTCGTCATCCACGAGCAGCTGCCGCTTGTCGATCTCTTGGTTCAGCGCTGTCGACGATTCCCACTGTCCGACGCACATGGAAATGTAGTACTTGTCCTCATCTATATCCCTCATATCTTCAATACACAACCTCCTCCAGTGTATACGATGTATCCACTGGCTCTGCCTCTGTCCCCGACACATCCTTATCCCTTCCGCCGGCTCTTGACATCTTCCACCGTGTCCACTGGCTCTGCCTCTGTCCCCGACACATCCTTATCCCTTCCGCCGGCTCTTGAATTCTTTTTATCCTGCATTAACTAATTCAACCTCCTCCTATTATCAATTCTCGCCTGCTCCTCCGCGCTCGTCGCCGTCTTATCACTCGTCTCCCCAGTTTCCACCTTGACTGTCTTTGACACTTCGTCAAAGTTATCTGGTTCCTCTCTCATTTTCTTCCACTCGGCATCATAGCATGGCGCATGCGGGCGACATACGGTGGGGTTTGTAAGATTGGCATGGAGGAGCCTGAGAAGGCGGCCACAATGTGGACGACCCGAGATCGAAGATGAAGTCTTGCGAGTTGAGATGAGAGGGCGGGGCGCGGGGCGCGGTAGGCAGAGGGGACGGTGAAGGGAGGCGGAGGAGGGTCGATCAGATACACATCAGGGGGTGGGCGGATGACTTCTTTTTGCTCGACCATGGCGGGGGATGTGCGTGGTATTTGGGGTAAGTCGGCAGGGTTGCGCACGACTTCGGAATCTGGTTGCGGAGAGAAAGGACGGGACGAAGCCCCGTTTGTCCTTTGGTGACTTCGGGAAACAAAACTTGGGGGTCTTGCCTGCCACGTGTAAAAAAAGACGAGCGTGCTTTTTCATGACGAATTCATAGTGACAGGAAGCCTTTCCCAAGGCTCAGACTACTGTACTGAAATGCAGTCTCTGGTACCTGGGATACTAATTGAGGTCCTCTGGGACATCGAATTAACCAAAGGGGAAGGACGAAGGCGAGGTGAGAGAACGCTTGCATCCGTCTGGTGGCGGGCAGAGTTAGTAACTAAGGAAGTGGTCGAGGGAAGAGTGAAAGGGAAACTGAAATACGTGGCAAGGGAGGGGTTTGATGAACAACAAGCGATGGTGTGGATTATTCCTGATTATATTCGCTTGGTGGAAGATGACGCCACTCAGTTGCGGTGGCGTTATTATGAGTGCTCAGGACAGGTGAGCTATGAAACAGACGGAGAAAATTTTATTCGCCAGTGCGAAAATGGAGTTGGTGATGGGGAGGCGGTACAAAATTTGCGAATGTATAGCGTGGAGGGGAAAGTGGCTACGCTTTTATCTCGAGTTGAAGAAATCGAGCGCATGGTTGTTGGCCAGTTTCAATTCTTTTCTCGGATCGGGTCTGGATCAACGGCAGAACGGCAATGTGCACGTCTCCTAAATACTTTGAGACAGAAAACATTGGTACTCATCCAGAAGCCGGTACCAAACTTCAAACCGCGACAAGGGGATACGGAGCAGGACACACACTACGAAGAGAGCTCTACCGGAAGCATTCGTTCAGTGGTAGACTGCACCTTGGAAGAGTATGAGAACTTGGCCCGCGCTGTTCATTCGTTGTCCGATTCTGCCCAGTTCAAGCCCTCGTTCCAGGAAACCCAGTCTCTCGCAGCGTGCACCGAGCTCGCAGAGATAATTTTCTCATCATGTAAAGATTTGTGCACAGTTATTGGCATAAACTCTGTCGCGGACATGAGAAAGATTGTGCGACGGAGGAAAGGAGGAGGAAAAGAAGGAACCGTGCATGAAGCAATTCGCATTACGGGGCTGTATGTCGCAGATGAGACCGATGAGAATTCGGCGGCGGCACTGCTGGTGGGAACATGTATGCCATACGTTCGTCGCAAGGCGACGGTCGATGCCCTTGTCCGAAAGAGCCGAGATTTCGATTTTCGAAGTATGTCGTACACTCACCCTCTCTCACGTTCATCACTTCAAGCAGTTGACCTTGTAAGCAAGGTTTTGGCGGCAAGGCTTTCAGCCACACCGAGCGAGGTGTCGGAGGACGAGGCTGTAAAGATTGTTTTCTCGGAGTTGAAAACTTTCTCTTTCCGGTGGCGTCCGATGGTTCCCCCGAACAGTCGATTCTGGAGTACAGCTACATCCGTTTCTGAACACGTTTGCGGGTCTCTCGAAGTTGAGCTCCCCTACTTCATTATTAGAGGCTTTCAGGCCGTGTCCGAAGTCAGCTATTTGGTTACAGATGAGTACTTGACGCACGTATTTTGTACAAAGGGTCAACCACACATGAGCACCTAGTCACGTGTGGCGCTATATCTAAGCCGCGCCTCAGAAAGCGCACCTACGTAGCGCGCTTTCAGAGGCGCGGCTTAGATATTGGCCTGGAGATTCAGAAGGTCACCGGGAAGAAGCTCGTCGACTTTGAGCCGGCGCTCGAAGGGAACCAGGAGCTGGAACAGCTGAGAGAGGAGGTCGAAGAGTTTGCGTCCAAGTTTAGTATGCCGGGCGTTGATCCCGAGGCCGCGTAGAGCGGGGGTGGTGTGCGGTTTTTAAAGTTGCCACTCGTTGCTCGCCCTGGCTCGAGTTGGATTCAGTTTTGGTGGTAAATGTGTGAATTTGCTCCGCGGCTATTGAGTTTAAGCTGTTTTTCGTCGTGGCTAGTACTGCACGGTAGGGGGTTTGTACCAACAAGCCAATGTTTGATTCTGAGCGGGAGGTCGCGCAGGTGTGTAGGGACGAGTTCGTTGGTCTCTCTACAAACTTGGGTGGAGGCGAGACTCTTGTAGTAATGTAGACTTAGTACGAGGCCACACTCAAAACATGCAACCTGAGGGTTGGAATCGCCTCGAGCCCGCTGTCGAAATGAAACGATTTATTTAGAGACGCCTCGGTGTCCCAAGTACTAAGCCCATTTGGACTATTACTGTTGTGGCAAGGGAGTACGTCTACATGCTACAATGCAATCACTGTGAACACGCTGTCATTGGTTTTCAAAGCCAAAGAGTGGTTGCTGGGCACTAAGAATTTTATTATTATGATTGATCACATGGCAGTGGAGATACTGTATCACGTAAGATAAGTTGCCTCGCACGACAGCACAAACAAAGTTATGGATGAGCACACCAACAAGACGAGCACGACGGCCTGTGCGTCCGTCTGAAAGATGCCTTGCGCCAAGCCAATTCACTCAAGACACTGCCCGCAATGACGCACGCTCCGCGAACCATTCTCAACCGCGAGCTTCGCGCCGCCGCCATCCTCAGCATCCCCAAATGCATCTTCCTCATAATATTTCTGGCCCTCCTCCTGGAGTATGGCGTCCATCGCTACGCCCATCTCTCCGTCAATCCCTTCTGCAAAATCCCCCCTTCTCACACCCCCGCCGCGAGGCCCCCTGTCACTGTGCTACTACACATCTCCGATCTGCACGTCAACGACATAGACGACGGCTCCGCCAAGCGCAACTTGCGCCGCTTCCAGAACGACATCCTCCCGCGCTGGGCGCCTTTAGCCAGCGCCGTGCTCGTCTCCGGCGATCTCGTCAACGCCGTCGCCTCGCGTCGTTATCCATTCGGTGGCCGCAGCGCGCAGCTCGCCACCGAATGGGGATGGCTGAAGGAGTACGCCGCCCAGGTGAACAAGTCCGTGCCCTGGCTGACCGTCCACGGGAATCACGACACGTTTGGTACCTCTGTGCAGCAAAACCCGTACGTGGATACATGCGCTGCCACGAACGAACCAGTCCAGATGACTAGGTTCAGGGGGAACCGCGAGGCTGCTGATGTGTTTGCGCTTGATTGCACGCTAGAGAAACCGCTTCACCGCCCGCTCAACTTTTTCGGTGATGGGCGACGCGCGGCCGCGGCCCTGAATGAAGCGCTCTCTGAGGTGAATTCGAATGGGGATGCGGGGATGGCTCTGGGGTTTGGGCACTTCCCAACGGCGGTAATGGCGGGAGGGAGAGGTGTCAACCTGAGCAGCAATTCAAGAATAGATGCGTAGATCTTCATGACTTTGCCTTCTCTGACAGATGTATCAAACTGGGTCTTGGTGCGGTCATGCAAGGCTGCATAGAAGTCGCGCTCTTCTGGAGAGGGTATCAAGCTACTCGAGCGCGTCTTCACCGGCTCGTGGCTCGGCGCCCTGCGAGGCGCCATGTCTAGCCCCGGGAGAGGCCTGGAACCGGTCAACCACACCCTCGATCTCATCGAGACCTGCCTCGGCGACTTTGAGGGCTCCTTCTTTTACCCGAGCCCAGAGCCCTCGTTCGTCGACATCTCTGTAAGTCTTCATCACCTTTGTCCTCGCTTTTTTTGCTTCTCCAAACAATGCCCGCCTGATCCTAACACCCCTTCCTCCCCAGCCACGATCTTCGAGCGCGCGCGCTCCTCTCTCAAGTTCTGGCGCAACCTGGAGCTAGCCGACGGCCGCCCGAACCTACGCCGCTGGTTTGCCGCGCGGGACGCCTGGGAGCTCGCCACGTACCTGCAGAGCGACGACTGAACCCACATCGGCGCCCTGCCGCCGCAGATCGGTCCGGTGTCCTTCCTGCGCACGCGGAGCCCGGTGTCGCTGGCCGTCGAGACGGCCCGCAGCAAGCACGTGCTCAACG